>NW_027203598.1:0-66667 GCF_024711535.1 Dipodomys merriami
TAATCAGGAAGCTGAGATCTGAGGATCATGTTTCAAAGCCAGCCCGGGCAGGAAAGTCCATGAGCTCTTAACTCCAATGAACCACTAGGAAGCCAGAAGTGGTGCTGTGGCTCAAGTGGTAGACTGCTCAACTTGAGCTGAATAGCTGAGGGACAGTCCCCAGGCCCAGAGTTCAAGCCCCACAACTGACAATACAAAAAACAAAAAAACTTAATGAAAACTGTTGCTGGTGTTCCAGTGCTTCTCGCCACCATCCCCAGACTTCACCCCACCAGTCCCTAGAGAGATACCAATTATCTCCCAAGGAGGATGTGAAGTGTTCAACATGCTCTCTCCTAAATGACATGAATCTTTAACATATTATACCTAAAAAATAAATTCATATAGCACTTTTCTGAGAAAAAGAAATGCCCCAAGTTTGAATCGATGGGTGGATGGATTGTGTACAGATGGAGAATGAATGGATGGATGAACAGATAGTAAAGAGGGGGATAAGGGATGGAGGGTAGAAAGATGGATGATAGATGAATTGATGAGTGGGTGAATGTATGGATGGGTGGATTGTGGATGGATGAGATGGATGATGGATAGATTATGGGTGGGTGGATGGATGATGTGTAGATAGTGGATGGGTGAATGGATTATGGATGACTGACCAGTAAAGGGGATTGGATTAATGATGAATGCATGGGCGGATGGACAGATGGTGGAGAGATGGATGAGGAATGGATGGTTAGATATATGGATAATGGATGAATTGACGGGAGGTAGATGGAAATATATTTGGTCTTTGCTCCTCCTAGCACAGAACTTCAAAAATCTTCTTCAAGAAGATATTAAAGTGAATCATATTTTCAGGATGAGATTCTTGCTAAGCTATCTTGACAGGATTCTTGCTAAATCTAGGTGATGTAAGGATGAGCGAGCTACCTGGAGAGACTTCAGAAAAGCCCCTAAACTTTGGTGCCATTGGGTTATTATGGGGGAGCACTGCCACCTAGTGTCAACAGAGGTGAACAGCAGGAGCCTGAAGAGACCATGAAATGGTCAAAGGAGGGTGGTTGCCAAAATGCAAAAACTCAACAGAGAAACCACAGATCAAAACAGCTGCATAGATCAACTAGACTTAACAGACTTAAACCGAACATTTCACCCAGCAGCATCAGAATACACATTTTTCTCAGCAGCACATGGAACGTTTTCTAAAATAGACCACATTTTAGGCCACAAAGCAAACTTGTCTAAATTCAGAAACATAGAAGTTATACCTTGCATACTCTCTGACCATAAGGGAATAAAATTAGAACTCAACACCAAAAGCCACCAAAGAAAGTCCGGTATCACTGAACAACACACTGCTGAATCATGAGTGGGTCATGGAAGATATTAGAAAGGAAATTCAAATGTTCATGCTATTCAACAAAAATGAACACACAAATTACCAGCTCCTCTGGGACACAGCAAAGGTAGTACTCAGAGGAAAGTTTATAGCTCTGAGCTCCTACATCAACAAATTGGAGAAATCTGAAACTAGCAATTTAATGCCACATCTAAACCTCCTTGAAAAAGAGCAGCAAGATAAACCCCAATCCAGTAGATGGAAAGAAATAATCAAAATTAAATCAGAATTAAATGAATTAGAATCCAAAAAAACTATAGAAAGAATCAACAAAACAAAGAGTTGGTTCTTCGAAAAACTTAACAAAATTGACAGACCCTTAGCAAACCTTATCAGAAAAATTAGAGAACACACCCAAATTAATAAACTCAGAGATGAGAATGGAAACATCACCACGGAAACAACCAAGATTCAGAACATAATAAGGGAATACTTCTCCAAACTTTATGCTAATAAGTTTGAGACTTGACAGAAATGGACCTTTTCCTAGCAAATATTGACATGGCAAAACTAAACCAAGATGAGTTAAACTATCTTAACAGGCCCATATCAAGCATTGAAATAGAAACAGCAATAAGAGACCTCCAAGCTAAGAAAAGTCCAGGACCAGATGGTTTGACAGCGGAATTTTACAAGGCCTTCAAAGCAGAGCTCACACCAATATTCCTAACTCTTCAATGAAATGGAAAGAGAAAGCTCACTACCGAACATATTCTATGAAGCCATCATAACCCTCATTCCAAAACCAGGCAGGGACTCATCAAAGAAAGAGAACTATGGACCCATTTGTTTGATGAACATTGATGTAAAACTTCTCAACAAAATTTTGGCCAATCGACTTCAACAACTCATCCAAAAAATCATACACCACTATCAAACAGGATTCATTTCAGGGATGCAAAGCTGGTTCAATATACGCAAATCAATTAATATTATTCATCACATCAACAGAAGCAAGAATAAGAACCACATGCTTATCGCAAAAGATGCAGAAAAAGCATTCGACAAGCTCCAACACCCCTTGATGATGAAGGTTTTGGAAAATTTAGGAATCCATGGAACATTCCTTAATACAATAAAGGCTGTATATGACAAACCTACACTCAGCATTATACTCAGTATTGAAAAACTAAAGCCATTTCCTCTTAACTCAGGAAGAAGACAAGAATGCCCACTCTCTCCAATTCTCTTCAATCTTGTATTAGAATGCCTAGCTACAGCAATAAGACAAGATGCAGACATAAAGGGGATCCAAATATAGAAAGAAGAAATAAAACTCTCCCTCTTTGCAGATGACATGATCTTGTATTTAAAGAATCCCATAGACTCCACTCACAAATTACTCAAGCTTATCCAAAACTTTGGCAAAGTAGCAGGTTATAAAATTAACCCCCAAAGATCAATGGCTTTCCTGTATGCCAAAAATAAAAAAAAGTGTGGCTGAAATTAGGAAAGCAACTCCATTTGTAATAGCCCCACAAAAAATAAAATACCTAGGAATAAACTTAACTAAAGAAGTGAAGGACCTCTATGATGAAAACTTTAAAATCTTGAAAAAGGAAATCAACGCAGAACTAAAAAAATGGCAAAGCCTCCCATGCTCCAGGATTGGAAAGATTAACATCGTGAAAATGGCAATACTTCCCAAGGCGATCTACAAATTCAACGCAGTACCTATCAAAATTCCAAATTCATTCTTCAAGGAAATAGAAGAGGCAATCCACAAATTCATATGGAACAATAAAAGACCCCGAATAGCAAAAACGCTCCTCAATGGAAAGAACACTGCTGGAGGAATATCAATACCAAATTTCAAGCTCTACTATAAAGCCATAGTAATCAAAACAGCTTGGTATTGGCATAAGAACAGACCTCAGGACCAATGGAATAGAATTGAAAACCCAGAAATGAACCTACAGACCTATAGCCATCTAATCTTCGAAAAGGGAGCTAAAACAATAGAATGAAAGAAAGACAGCCTCTTCAGTAAATGGTGCTGGCAAAATTGGTTAACTACATGTAGAAAACTAAAGCTAGATCCTTATATATCACCCTGCACCAGAATCAACTCCAAATGGATCAAAGACCTTGAACTCAAAGCAGACACTCTGAAAACATTACAGGATGGAATAGGAGAAACCCTAGGTCTCCTTGGCTCAGGTCGAAACTTTCTGAATAGTGACCCGGAAACACAACAAATCAAAGAAAGGTTGGACAAATGGGATTGCATAAAGTTGCAGAGCTTCTGCAGGGCAAATGACATAGCTAACAAGATCAATAGAAAGCCCACAGATTGAGAGAAGGCCTTTACTAGACATACAACGGACAAGGGTCTCATATCTAAAATATACTTGGAACTCAAAAAATTAAACCCCCCAACAACAAATCCTCAAAGAAACAACTGCCCAATAAATAAGTGGGCAAAAGACTTAAAGAGAAACTTCTCTGAAGAAGAAAGAAGGATGGCCAATAGACACATGAAGAAATGTTCAACATCCCTAGCCATAAAAGAAATGCAAATCAAAACAACATTGAGATATCACCTCACTCCAGTTTGAACGGCAAAAATCAAGAACTCTAACAACAACAGATGCTGGAGGGGATGTGGACAGAAAGGAACCTTACTTCATTGTTGGTGGGAGTGTAAACTTGTTCAACCACTTTGGAAAGCAGTATGGAGGTTCCTCAAAAGACTTCACATAGAACTCCCCTATGACCCAGCAATCCCACTTTTGGGCATTTACCCAAATGTTTACAAACAATACCACACTAAAGCTACCAGCACAACTATGTTTATTGCAACATTATTTACCATAGCTAAGATATGGAACCAACGCAGATGCCCCTCAGTAGATGAATGGATCAAGAAAATGTGGTATATATACACAATGGAATTCTATGCCTCCATCAGAAAGAATGACATTGCCCCATTTGTTAGGAAATGGAAAAACTTGGAAAAAATATATTAAGTGAAGTAAGCCAGGCCCAAATAAACATAGGACCCATGTTTCCCTTATTTGTAATATCTAGTATATGTATGAGTCAAGCGGAAAAGGTCAGATAATGTGATGTCAGGAAAATGAACCCTTAGATATGTATTTTAATGTTTTTTTTTCTTTCATGCATGTGTTTCTAATGCATTTATAAGATTATCTCTTTGTTGTTTTGTATGTCCCTCCCCCACAGTATAACCCCTGCTTTCACTATATTTGATGTCAGTATAACTTGTGGAGGAGATGGGAGAAAACCAGTTGTTTAATGATACAGGTGGACCTGTTGCAACAATGAAAAGTACAAATTGTCATGTCCAAAATGAGTTTTACAATGTTGGTCCAGGGGGGGTGGAAGGGAGGGAAGGAGAAGGATTGGGATTGAGGAGGAAGGGGGAGGCTGGGAAGGGATGTGAAGGGTAAACAAAGGAGGAGGCTGCAATGCTTGGTAAGAAATGTACGCATTATCCTGCCCATGTAATTGTAACTCCTCTGTACAGTATGTTCACAAATAAAATAAAATAAAATTTAAAAAAAATCCAATGAAACACTTCTTGCCATGTTTTTGGGGTGTGTGTGTGTGTGTGTGTGTGTGTTTGTGTGTTCTGAGACTTGAACTCAGAGCATAGGTGCTCTTCCTGAGCTTTTGTGTTCCAGACTAGTGCTCTATCATTCAGGCCACAGCTCCACTTTCAGCTTCTTTGAGTGGCTAATTGGAGAAGAGTCTCACAGATGTTCCTGCGCAGGCTGGCTTTGAACCGTGATCCTCAGATCTCGGCATCCTGAGTAGCAAAGATGACAGGAATGAACCATCAATGCCTTGCTTTTGCCACCTTTTAATATTTGCAACTGGTTACATTTTTTTTACTTTGTTAACTTAGAGGTGATATACAGTGAGATTACATTTACATACGCCAGGTAATAAGTGCATTTCCTTTCACAGAGTATCATCTGTTTCCCTCATCCTCTTCCATTCCCTCCCTTCTATCTGCACCCACGAGTTGCATATTTTGCTTTCATCCATGTTTAGTACACTCCACTGCCGCACTTTTTCACCCTTTTTCCTCAGATTCTATGCCCTCCCCTCCCTTTCCACAGATGTTCATGTGAATACACTATCTATAAGGTAAAGAACACAGAGTCATCATATAAATAAAAAAAAACTAAGAAAAAAGTTAGTTTTCCATCTCTTTGGAGTTCATTGCAGTATGTGTATTATATAAATAAAAAGAGGTGCTTGGGTAATACACCTTTGTGATTCTCTCCTAAGGCGATCCTCTTTTGGTCTCACTGTATGTGAGTATCTAGAATTCTGTATAATTTGTCATATACCAGTGTGTTTCAGATCTAACCCACATATCAGGGAGAATATGAGCTATTTGTCTCTGTAATCTTGGCTTACCTCACTTAACATAATTTGTTCTAGTTCCATCCATTTCCCTGCAAATGATATTATTTTCTTCTTTCTGATGGTTATGTAAAATTCCATTGTAAACAAGTACCACTTTCGTTGTTGTTGCTGTTGTTGTTGTTGGTGGTGGTGGTCATGGGGCTTGAACTCTGGGGCTAGATGCTGTTCAGCTCAAGGCTAGTACTCTTACCACTTGAGCTACTTCCAGCTTTCTGGTGGTTTATTTGAGATAAGAGTCTCATGGACTTTACTGCCTGGGCTGGCATTGAACTGTGATCCTCAGATTTCAGCCTCCTGCATAGCTAGGATTACAGGCATGAGCCACCAGCACCCAGCACCACATTTTTTTGATCCATTCATCTATTGTGGAGCATCTGGGCTGTTCCCATATCTTAGCTATTGTGAATAGTGTGGCATTAAACATGGATGTGCAGGTGTCCTAATCATGATGTTCAGGGTAGATGCTGGGTATGGCTGGGTCATAGGGAAGGTCTACATTTAGTTTTTTGAGGAACCTCCAGATTGCTTTCCAGAGTGGTTGTATTAATTTACATTCCCACCAGAAGTACTGTAAGGTTCCTTTTCCCCACATTCCCCGCCCCCCCCGCCTCAGCATTATTTGTTGTCCAAATTCAGAATATTGGCCAGAATAACCAGGGGTGAGATGGTATCTTGGTGTTTTTTTTTGTTTTTGTTTTTTGGCCAGTCATTGGCTTGAACTCTGGGCTTGAGCACTGTACCTCAGCTCTTCAGTTCAAGCCACAGTGCCACTTCTGCCTTTTTCTGCTTAAGTGGTGCTGAGGAATCGAACCCAAGGCCTCATGCATGCCATTCAAGTACTCTGCCACTGATCCACCTTCCCAGCCCATAGGGCGGTTTTGATTTGCATTTCCTTTATGGCAGGAGGTGATGAGCATTTTATCTATGGACAGGGATGATGAGCATTTCTTCCTGTATTTCTTTGCTATTCTTACCTCATCTGAAATTTCCTCTTTTGCTTCCTTGCCCATTTAGTGATTAGTATATTAGGTTTAACAGAGGTTGGTTTCTTGATCTCCTTGTATTTTTTTGGCTATTAAGCCTTTGTCTGATGTATTTCTGGTAAAGATCTTCTCTCAGTCTGCTAGCTGTCTTTCTAGGTGAATAACCATGTGCAGAAACTCTTTTATCTTGATGTAATCCCACTTATCAAGTCTCTCTCCTCTCTGTTGTGCCCCTGGGACTTTATCCAGGAAGTTTCTGCTGTACTTGTAAGTTGTAATATGTTACATTTCTTTAAAGACCCAAGCAAAAGTCTTTTAAAAATGCAAACCTTGTTCTTGTTTTCATTTTGTATTTTGAGAGGATGTTTTGTTATGTAGCCCAGGCAGACCTCAAACTCATGATCCTCCTGCCTCAACCTCCCAAGAGTTAGAATTTCAGACGTGTTCACATCTAGCTCCCCAGATATTCCTAGGCAGGACAAGCCAGTGGTTTAGAAGGAGGTCTCTTGATTTGGGTTTGTTTGGTGGTTTCACAAAATATGAAGTCAGGCATGGTGGAGCATGCCTATAATCCCAGGAACCCAGAGGTGGTGGAGGAATTTAAAGCCAGCCTGGGGCTGGTAATGTAGCTCAGTAGGAGAGCACCTGCCTAGCATGCCTGGAGTTCTGGGTTCAATTTCCAGCACTACAACAAAAAAGATAAAAAAGAGATCTAAGTGTTTGCAAGTAGAATGTGTCTTAAAGTTGTAAAGTGCTAGCTTTGAGCACAAAAGCTCAGGGACAGCACCAGGCCCCAAGTTCAAGCCCCACAACTGACTAAAAATAAATAAAAAATAAATAAAAACAAATCAAGCCAGCTTGGACTAACTGAACATTTCAATCCAGTTTCTATACCCCAGTTGGGACCAAAAGGTTTCTTGTTGTTTTGTTTGTTTTCTTTGTTCGTTTGTCTTTACCAGTCCTGGGGCTGGAACTCTGGACCTGGGTTCTATCCATGAGCCTCTCTGTGCTCAAGGCTAGCACTCTACCACTTGAGCCACAACACCACTTCTGGCTTTTTCTTAGTGGCTTATTAGAGATAAGACTCTGAAGGACTTTCCTGCCCAAGCTGGCTTCCAAACATGATCCTCAGATTTCAGCCTCCTAGAGTAGGTAGGATTACAGGCGTGGGCAACTGGCGCTTGGCTTCAAGGATTTTTCATTTTGTTCAATGAGATTGCATAATATCAAGAGTGGTAGTACATGCCTGAAGTATCAGCAACTCAGGGGACCAAGGTATAGTAATATTTAAACTCAAGAATTCTATGGCCTAGCCTAGACATCATAGGAAGATCCCTTCTCAAAAGAAAGAGCTTCAGGGTGTACCCATGTCTGACACTGGGTATGGAATGAGCCAGGCTGGTGAGCTACATGGATGGTGTATGTCTACTCTTCTAGACTCAGTGCCCCTTCCCCTTCATTTCATCCTGAAATGCATTAGCTAAACTCAAATGCTCCTGACATCACTAACAGCATGTCTAGCAGCAAGGGACCAACTTAGACTCCTAAATACTTTAGGATAGCACCCAAAGAGGAGTTCCAAATGCTCAACATCAGAAAGTCCTTTTTTGTGCCAATCTTGGGGCTTGAACTCAGTGCCTGAGTGCTGTCTCTGAACGTTTTTTTTTTCTTATGTTTTGGCTGGTGCTCTACCACTTCTGGCTTTATGGTGGTTGATTGAAGAGAAGAGTCTCACTTTGGTTCCCCAGCTGGCTTCAGGCCATGATCCTCAGATCTCAGCCTCCAAAGTAGCTGGAATTCCAGGAGTGACCTGGCAGCTCCAGACTGAGCATCAGCAATTCTTAAGACACTTCCTCTCCTGGGGGACTCCCTCGCCAGATGTTAGCTGTAGCCCCAAACCAAACAAGCAAACCCCATTCCTCCCCCTGTATGCGCCTCATAAATATTTTATGGAGCTGTTCAATTGCAGAACGATGTAGGCAATTAACCTCCATCCTGGTTTTATTAAGGGAAGATGTTGCAATTGCAAGAACAGAGCGGGTTCAGGAGGCAGGGCCGCCAAGCCCAGGGGACAGGCTGAACAGGTGCACACAGGCTGGTGGCTCGTGGCTAATGGGCTGCTGGCATCTGGCCCTCAGAAGGCTGGCACGCAGCTCTGGCAAAAGTACTGGACAAGCTGGACTGAGCCACCTCCCCACGTAAGATGGGTGAAGGTGAGTTCACCCCCAGTGGGGTTTGAGTCATAAAAGTCTGCCTTGTTGCCATTCTGGCATAAACTCGTGCTGGCACACATCCCTTCCCCCCATGCACATGCAACTTCATGTCAGATGTATCTACAGGGAAGGGGAGGGAGAGGGAGAGAGAGGAGGGGGGAGAAAGGTGGAGAAGTGGAAGGAAGGAGGAGAAAGGAGAAGGAAGGGAAGGGAGAGGAGAGGAAGAGAGGAAAAGAGGGAGAGGAAGAGGGGAAAAAGGAAGAGGGAGACAGGGGAGAGAGGCAGAGGAGGGAGAGGGAAAAGAGGGAGTGAGAAAAACAAGAGGGAGGGAGTTAAAAGAGAAACAGAGAGAGGGAGAGGGAGATAGAGGAGAGGTAGAGAAGAGAAAGGGAAAGAGGGAGGGAGGGAGAAAGAAGAGAGAAGGGGAAAGAGAGAGAGGAAGAAAGAAGACAGGGAGAGAGGAAAAGGGAGGGAGGGAGAGAGGGAGGGAGAGAGAGGAAGGGAGAGAAAGGGAGGGAGGGAGGGAGGGAAGTAGAGGGAGGGAAGGAGAGAAAGGGAGACAGAGGGAGAGGAGGAGGGAGTAGGCACAAAGGGAGAGAAGAGAGGAAGAGAGAGGGAGCAAGGGAGGGAGGGACGGAAAGAGGGAGGGAGAAGAGGAAAAGAGACGGAGAGAGGGAGAGGGAGAGGGAGAGGAGAGAGGGAGGAAGAGAGAGGAAGAGGACTTGAGTCCCTAGAAAGCTGAGCTCTGAGCCAGGCCAGCTGGGAACCCAGCCCCTCTCGCTGTAATTTGCATAGGTGTCCGGTTTCCTAGCAACAGTCTCTGATTGGCCCCAGCCCTGTCTGTCTGCCCACCGCCCTCCCCTCCCCTAAGGCAGGGCTCATAAGGGTGACTGACAAAGAAACTGGGAGGCCCAGCCCTGCCCCAGAGTCCTGGATGCAATCACCAAGAATCCAGCCAATTCCGCAGGATGCAGCACCTCCTCCTGGCTGTCTCCTTTTGGTGGAGCAAGGGTCTGGATGTGGGGGGAAGGAGGCGCCTCCCTTCCTGCTTGGCCCAGGTTGGAGTGAGGCTGTTTGGGAGGCCCAGCGGGGAGGCTCAGCCAGGGAGGACAGGCAGGGGAGAGGAAGAAGAGGGGGACTTTGCTGGGGTTCCAGAGGCAGAAGTCGGGGGCCTGGACTCCCACCATGCCCTCGACCTGGGATGAGCAAGTGAGGCAGTGACAAGCAGAACCAGGACCACCGGAACAGGGGCAGTGGAGAAAGAAGGTCCACGTCAAAGCCCCTCTTGAAAACCTCTTCCCATCAAGCCAAGGGCAGGAGACACTTCTCCCAGTCCGGGACAACTAGATGGCTATCTGCTATTAGAAGTGTGTTTGTGGGGGGGGGGGTGGAATTCCTGGGCCAAGCTTGGTAGCACATGCCTTTAATCCCAGTTACCATTGAGGAAAAGGGTACTAATGCTCCCCAGGACAAAGCAGGAGACCCTATCTGAGAAAGAATCTCAAATAAAAAATGGCTGGAAGCATGGCTCAAGTGGCAGAGCAACTGCCTAACAAGCAAGACATCCTCAGTTCAAACCAACAAAGCAAAAAAAAAGTCTGTCACACATGATCTCCTGGTTCCACCCTCTTCTTACCCTGTCAACCCTTTCCTGATGCACCCATATAGTTCTGCAGTTCAAGAACACTGCTTCAGCACCCAGAGCAGACACAAAGACACTGGCTGTGTTCAAGGCCAGCTGCCAGGTGCTCATCCAAATCCACACTTTGGAAAGATGACCACAGCCATCGTTCCTCTCCAAAAGTGGCTGTGGGGTTGCTGTCCGCTCAGAACTGTCTGCAGCTTTACAGACCCATGCCACACTTAAGACACAGACCACTGCTTTCCCTTCAGGACTTGATGGCACCTGGCTTTGCTTTTTATTTACCTTGACCAAGACCCAATTCCCAGGCTGGGAATTCAGTCTCTTCCCGTCTCTTCCTCAAAAATTGGTTTGACCTGAAGCTTTGAAAATATTAGAGGAAACACTTCAAGACCACCAGGTAGGTGTGGTGGCTTCTGCCTGGAATCCTGGCTACTTGGAGGCTAAGAACAGGAAGACTAGACAGAAAAGTTCAAGATATCCTACCTTAACCCATAGCAGGGTACAGTGGCATATGCCTGTCATCTCAAGCTACATGAGAGGCTGAGATTGGGAGGATCATGGTTCCAGGCCAGTCAAGGCATAAATAAATAAATAAATAAATAAATAAATAAATAAATAAATAAATAAATAAATAAATAAATGCCCTCAAAACTCCATCTGTACAGAGGGAAGTGGAATGGGGCAGCCTGTTCCTGTGGTTCCAACAACAACTAAGCACCTAAAGCCGCCAGGACATGGGGAATGGAAAGCCTGCCCTATAAACAATAAGGAAAAAATAAAGATGGAGGTGTAGCTCAGCAGTATTATGCCAGCTTAGTAAGTATGGATCTCTGAGCTCAAACACAAGCACAGAGGAGGGGGCAAATGTAGGCACAGGCAATAATTTCCTAAGGACTCTCATAGCTTAGGAAATAAAAGCAAGAACTAACCGGGTACCCGGTGGCTCACACCTGTAATCCTAGCTACTCAGGAGGCTGAGATCTGAGGATCATGGTTCAAAGCCAGCCCAGGCAGGAAAGTTCATGAGACTCTTACCTCCAACTAATCACCAGAAAACCAGAAGTGGTGCTGTGGCTCAAGTGGTAGAATGCTTGCCTTAAGCTGAAAAGCTCAGGGACTGTGCTCAGGCCCAGTATTGAAGCCCCACCACCTACACACACACCCTCCCTCCAAAAAAGCAAGGACTAACAATTGGGATTGCATCAAATTAAGAAGCCACAGAGCTGGTTTGTTTTTGTACACCTGTAATCCCAGCACACAGACTAAGGAAGTATTGGGTAACCTAGTAAGATCCTGCCTCTAGAAAGAGGTAAGCTTTCAGAGCAAGCAAGGCCTGCTGACACCTGGTTTGAACAAAGAATAGATCTCTGTTATTTAAAGTCACCAAGCCCATGAGAATTGGCTGTGGCAGGCTAGAAAAGTACTACTATCCCCTACCGTCTCCCTCTCCTCGGGTGTCATGCCTTGTTGATTCTCTGTGTCACCTTGACTGGGCCACAGGGTGCGCAGATATGTGGTTTCTGGCCTCCCTACGAGTTTCTGGATGGCATTGGCATTTAACTTGGTGGGCAGAGTACAGCCAGGTTGGGCTATGCAGGTGGACGTCATCCAACACAAGAATAGAGCACAAAGGTGGAAGAAGCTTGATTCTCTCAGCCTGCCAGCTGGAGCTGACACCTAGCTCTTATCCCCTTGGACTGGGACTGGCACCTCTGGCTCCTACAAGTATCAGAGAATCTGAACTCAGGCTGGAATTCACCCTCTGCCTTTCTCAGGTCTCCAACTGACAGATAGCATACTAGATTTCCATAACTCAGGAACAAATTGCTGACGATAACTCTTACTATAAACAGATGCTCCATGCACAGCCTACACCCCGACTTCCCATAGGGTTACATCCCAAGTCTCCCATCAAACATTTTGACAGACTGTAAGTCAAAGATGCCTTTCATCCACCTCCTCCCAGGCATTGTTGCTTAGCAACACAGCACACCACAGTGGGTCCACTGATTTCCCCGGGGATGTGTAAGCTCACTGTCACCACGCAATGTCCTGGACATCACTAGCCAGGGGACCAAGCAAGACCTGGTGAAAGTGAACTGCTCTTGTCTTTGTCCCATGGTGGGATAGTGCCATTGAGAGTTCAGCCATCATAAATCAAGGACTGTCCACTCACCTACAGATCCATCCTTTGCATCGCCAAGGAAGATGACATAGATCTCATCTAAACAACAAACACAACTGCTACAGCAGGGAGAGGGCCTTCTCTGCTCCCCAGGAGGATGGCTGTGGCTGAGACAGGTCATGGGGACAGAGGCAAATGAGAGCTTGTGAGCCCCTGGAACAGAGGCCCATGCCATTCCTTAAGGCTCCTCTCAGTTGTTCACTCCCTAATATCACCATTTTGGATTCAATGTCAACAGATAAATTGGGGAAAAGAGAATCTGGAGACCCTGCCTGTCACACTAGCCGGTGGCTCTGCACACTGAGGTCAAGGTGGATCTGCAGACACCAGGAAGGCAGGGCTGGATGGAGGTGTCCTAGTTCTACTTGCTGTTTATATTTGAGGGACAGCTTATAGCCGAAGACCTGTGCTTTTATTATTGGGGTGTGTGTGTGTGTGTGTGTGTATGTGTGTGTGTGTGTGTGATTGGTACATGCACACACACTGGTTCCAGAAGCTTGAACTCAGGGACCCACTCAGCTGCTTGGCTTTCTTGCTCAAGACTGGCATTGTAGCATTTGGACCACCCCAGGCCCACAGGCAACCCACCAGGCCACACATAGATGGATCCTTTTCCACTGCAGAGATGGGCCTACGCAAGAGGCAGAGGCCCCGTGTACTCCTTCACCCCAAGACAAGGAATGTCTACTCTGTTTCCTACACCAGGCACCTAAGACTTGAGGAACACAAAATGGCCTGTGAGGGCTATAAATCCTTTGATGTTCCTCTCCCCTCAACATGTAGTGAGATAAGGCCCCTCCTTTTCTCTCTCTCTCTCTCTCTCTGTCTCTGTTTCTGTCTCTGTCTCTGTCTCTCTGTCTCTGTCTCTGTCTCTCTGTCTCTGTCTCTCTGTCTCTCTGTCTCTCTGTCTCTCTGTCTCTCTGTCTCTCTCTCTCTTTCTCTCTCTCTCTCGTTGGTCATGTGGCTTGAACTCAGGGCCTGGGCACTGTCCCTGACCTCTTGCTCAAGGCTAGCACTCGGCCATTTTCAGCCACCAGCTCCACTTACACTTTTCTGGTGGTTTATTGGAAACAAAGGGACTTTCTTGTCCAGTCTGGCTTTGAACTGTGATCTTCAGATCTCAGACTTCTGAGGATTACAGGTGTGAGCCACCCATACCCAGCTATGTCCCATCCTTTTGATCCTAGGCTAGCTGCAGCACCAGGTCTGTGCAGGGCAAAGCCATGCTGCGATGCACTGTTAACTCCACTTCTCCTCAGAACATGCATACTGTAGTCCTGTGCTGCCTTGAATACCATGTGCTGGAAAGAAATACACACACACACACACACACACACACACACACACACACACACACACACACACACATACACACACACACCCTGCATATGACCTGAGCCAGCACAGCATGGCAGATGGCTCCAGCCGTTCCACATGCCTCCACCTCCACCCCCAGCCAGTTCCAGCCTCTTGGGGCCTGAAGCAGGTGGCATAACTACGTGAATAAGCACCTCTGGGATCCTGGCCCACACAAGTACATTGGGGTTCCACTGCTCATGTTTGGGGCTAATCTATGGGAGCAATGATGCTCTCTTTGAGTTCCCTCAGTAATCAAACTTGACCTTCTCAGGGTCACAAGCAAGGCAGGAGTTTGCCTCTGTAAAATTCTAGAACCTTTTATATCATTATGGATCATGGGATCATGTGACTCAGAGAGAGAGAGAGAGAGAGAGAGAGAGAGAGAGAGAGAGAGAGAGAGAGAGAGAGAGAGAGAGAGAGAGAGAGAGAGAGAGAGAGAGAGAGAGAGAGAGAGAGAGAGAGAGAACCAGTTAAACACAAAGAGAATAAAAATAAGAGCCAGGCACTAGTGGCTCATGCCTGTCATACTAGCTGCAACTAAGGAGGCTAAGATCTGAGGATCAAAGTCTGAAGCCAGCCAAGGCAGGAAAGTCCATGAGACTCATATCTCCAATGAACCAACAAAAAAAAATGGAAGTAAGGGATGTGACTCAAGTGGTAGAATACCAATAGAATACCAAAGAAAAAGCTAAGAGACAGTGCCCAGGCCCTTAGTTCAAGCTCTAGGACTGACAAGAAGGTGTAAAAGGAAGAGGGAGAAGGAAGGGGAGGGGAGGGGAGGGGGGAAGGGAGGAGGGGGAGGGAAGAGAAGGAAAGGGAAGGGAAGCTGCAGCTCTGCGGGACAGGGGCAAATGCATCATGCTGACCACAAAGGGCAGGCCTTGGAGGCCAGAGGCAGCCAGAGAATTCTGTGAAGCCTGTCCCAGGAGGGAAGGAGAGGGGAGGGGAGGGAGGGGAAGTGAGGGAGAAAGGAGAGGAGGGGAAAGAAGGGACAGGAGGAGAGGGGAGAAGAAAGGAAAAGAGAGGGGGAGGAAAGAAGGGGAAGAAGGAAGAAAAGGGAAGGGGAGAAAGAAGGGTTATAGGAGAGGAGAAGGGAGGAAAAGAAGGGAAGAATGTAAAGGGGCAGCAAAAGGGAGAGAAGAAAAGAAGGTAGAACAGAAGGACTGAGTTGCATGAAGGGAGCTGATAGGAGGAAGGAGAGGGTTGGGCTGCAAATGTGGGGTCAGTTACCTTAGAAATAGAGACACAGTTCAGACATGGTGGCTAGTATGTGTAATCACAGCTGTGTGAGAAGTGTAGGTTTGGAAGATCTCAATCAAGCAGAAGGGTGAAACCCTACCGGAAAGAAAGTAAGAAAGGAAAGGAGGAAGGAAAGAAGGAAGGAAGGAAAGAAGGAAGGAAGGAAGGAAGGAAGGAAGGAAGGAAGGAAGGAAGGAAAGAAGGAAGAAAGAAAGAAAGAAAGAAAGAAACGGGGCTAGGAAGGTGGCTCAGTGGTAGAGTGCTTGCCTTGCATGCCTGAGGCCCTGGGTTCGATTCCTCAGCACCATATTAAGCAAAAAGAAAAAAGCCGGAAGTGGCGCTGTGGCTCAAGTGGTAGAGCGCTAGCCTTGAGCTGAAGAGCTGAGGGACAGCGCCCAGGCCCAGAGTTCAGGCCCCACAACCGGACCCAAAAAAAAATAAAATAAATAAAATAAATAAAAAAGAAAGAAAGAAAGAAAGAAAGAAAGAAAGAAAGAAAGAAAGAAAGAAAGAAAGAAAGAAAGAAAGAAAGAAAGAAAGAAAGAAAGAAAGAAAGAAAGAGAAACAAAACCTTGTTATGGCTGAGGGGAAGAGGGCTTGGTTCAAGGATGTTCCAATGGCAGCTGTGTTGACCCTGGACTCCGCAGAGTTAGGAGCCATGAGAAGCTAATGTGTTCAGTGCTGAGCCAACCTCTGACCTTGTGACAGGAGCCCCAGCTAAGAGACCCCATCACATGGGGTAGTGCTTCTCCCAGAATCCATTGGGGGGGAGGGCAGGCAGAGGGTAACATGACCCAGAAGGATCTCACAGTGAGGGGGGAAACAGAGCTATGGGCTCTTCTTATCTTCAATCAAACAGCATAAAGCCAGAAGTAGAGCTGTGACTCAAGTGGTAGAACACCAGCTTTGAGCAAACAAGCTCAAGGACAGCACTCAGGCCCTGAGTTCAAGCCCCAAGACTTGCCCCCCCCCAAGAAAAGAGAATAAAAGAATCTATCACAAGAGCTCCAAAAGGGACCTGGGCCCCCAAGAGCAGCAGACCCTGGAGTGGGAGGCAGACAAGGCCAGGCTGCCCTCCAGGGCTGCCACTTTGGGACAGGCCCTCCCTGTGCCTGGGGTGGAGGGGAAAAGGCTCCTATGTGCCAAACACATCCATGGTCAGGGATTGCAAATCTGCTTGACATTGTCACTCATCAGTTTTTTTTTGGGGGGAGGGGTTGTTTGTTTTTTTCAGTCCTGGGTCTTGAACCCAGGGCCAGGCCACTGTCCCTGAGGTCTTTTTGTGCAAGGCTAGCACTCTACCATTTTGAGCCAATTCAATTTTCCAGGAGATGTGGTGTCCCATGTATCCCCAGCCCCAGCTCCACTTTGACTCTCTGGGGGTTACTTGGAGATAAGAGTCTCTTGGAAACCCTCAGATCTCAGCCTCCTGAGTAGCTAGGATTCTGGGCAGGCATGAGCCACCAGCACCTGCCTGGCTCCCTCCTCAGCATTTAGCACCAGGAAGCCACATGAGCAGGAACCCAGAGCTAGGGGAGTGCAAAGCAAAGGCAGATCACAGTCCAACACCAGCTCGCATCTTCTTTACATATGGAGGGCTCTGGCAGCCCCTCTTCAGCGTTTTGGGGGCCACCAGCTGTGCCAGCAGGCTGGGCCATAGTCTGGACTTAGCCACACGTGCTGGAATGGACTGAAGGGGACTTGAGCTGCCATTCCAGAGAGGCAGTAGTCTATCAAGTGGCAGATGTTTTCCTAGGGTCTTGATCCAGTATTCTAGCCCCCTGGAGCACAAAGGTACAGGGCCCTGGGAATCAAGCCCTACCCCCAGGTTTAAGCCCCACCCCTGTTCCTCTTAACCAATGACTTTTCAAATTACCACCTACATCACTGCAAGTTTCGTTGTGACATTTCCACAGGTCTACAGCGCATCTTGATCAATATCTCCATCTGTCTCTCCCATCACTGAGCCATTCTTAAAGAAATCTCAGGCTCCAGGGTTGTGGGTTTCATCTGTAATTCCAGCTACTCCGGAGACTGAAATCTAAGGATAGAGGTTGGAAGCCAGCTGAGGCAGGAAACTCAAGAGTTTCTTATGTCCCATTATCTTAACAATAGAGCTCCATCCTCAAGCAGAAAAAAACAGAGTTACAGGCCCTGAGTTCAAGCACCAGTATATATAAAAAAGTGGTCTAGGCTCCCAGAAATCATGATCCTATCTCAAAAGTAACTATAGCAAAAGTCAGTATACACTGTGGAAAATGAACTGTGTAACTTGCAGGCAGACTGGGAGGGAGAAACTGAGGAAAAGCAAAGAAAGGAGTGAAATGTATTCATTGTCTGACTTATGAAATAGTAACCCCTTTGTATAACATCTTAATAACTGAAAAAAATAACCACAAGCTGGGCCTGTAATCCTAGCTACTCAGGAGGCTGAGATCTGATGATCATGGTTCAAAGCCAGCCTGGGCAGGAAAGTCTGTGAGGCTCCTCTCTCCAATTAACCACCAGAAACCCAAAGTGGCTCTGTGGCTCAAGTGGTAGAGCACTTGCCTTGAGCTGAAGATCTGAGGGACAGCACCCAGGCCCAAGAGTTCAAGCCCCACGAAGACCACCCCCCCAAAACAAAAATTTTTCCTAGGGGCAGGGAATGTGGCTCAGTGGTAAAGTGCTTGCCTCGCATGCATGAGGCCCTAGGTTCGATTCCTTGGTACCACATAAGATTAATAAAAGAATCGTAAAAAAAGTTTTTCCTAGAGTTACAAGGATTTTCCCTTATGTTTCTCTCTGGATATATGTATTTGATCCTAGGGCATGAACTGGACCTGAATGCTGTCCCTGAGCTCCTTTTGTGCAAGGCTAACACTCTACACTTGAGCCACAGTGCCACCTCCAGCATTTACTGTGATAAATTGGAGATAAGAGTCTTATCTCCAAAGCCCAGGCTGGCTTTGAACTGCAATCCTCAGCTCTCAGCCTTCTCAGCGGCTAGGATTACAGGAGTGAGCTACCAGCACGCGGTTATATTTTATTTTCAGTTTGCCTTTAATTCTGTGATCCATTTTAAGATCACTGATCCAATTGTATAAGCTTGGTTACTGTTGTTGTTGATGATGATTAAGCAGATGTTTCGATGACCTGTTATCTTCTCTTCTGAACTTCCTCTGTCCCTACAGCCACACAGCTGTGCATTTATTTCTAATTTACTAACTTCTAATGCATGAAGAGCAGGATAAAGATTTGCCTGCAAAGATGAAAGGAAGGAGAATTTAGATTCAGAAAATTGTTGAATTTTTTAAACAAATATTCCTTGGGTACCAGTGTCCAAAAAGAAATATAGTCATTACCTGACTTACATAACTGTGACCCCTCTGTACATCACCTTTATAATAATAAAACCATTTATAGGCACCATGGCTCATACATGTAATCCTAGCTATTCAGGAGGCTAAGAACTCAGAATTGCAGTTCGAAGCAGCCTGGACAGGAAAATCTGTGAGACCCTTATCTCTGATAAACTACTCAAAAAAAGCTAGAAGTGGAAGAACGCTAGCCTTGAGCTTGAGCTGAGCAATAGTGCCCAGGCCCAG
Organism: Dipodomys merriami; assembly: GCF_024711535.1. NCBI lineage: Eukaryota > Metazoa > Chordata > Mammalia > Rodentia > Heteromyidae > Dipodomys > Dipodomys merriami. The sequence continues at coordinate 19,012 of NW_027203598.1, forward strand.
AGTTCAAGCCCCACAACCACCACCACCAACAACAAAAAATCCACTTCTAGACTCCTTATAGGGCTGAGACGGTGGCTCAGTGATAGAGTGCTTTGCCTTGTGTGCTTGAGGCCCTGGGTTCAATTCTTCAGCACCACATAAGCAGAAAAATCTGGTAGTGGTGCTATGGCTCAAGTGGTAGAGTGCCAGTCTTGAGCTGAAGAGCTCAAAGGACAGTGCCCAGACCCAGAGTTCGGGCCCTAAAACTGAACAACACAAAAAAAGCCAGAAGTGGCACTGTGGCTCAAGTGGTAGAATGCTCACCTTGAACAAAAGACACCTGGAGGAGACAGCACCCAATCCTTGTCTCCAAGCCTGAGGGCAGACAAAAAAAGCAAAAGAATAAAAAAGAATAATAATTTTCAAAATCCACATATTTCAACCATTATCCTACTGTGGTCATGGGACGGAGATAGGACATTTATCAAGAATGCCCTCCAAACCAAGTCCATGGAGAATTATTGAAAAATCTTGGCCAGATGCTGGTGGCTCATGCCTGTAATCCTAACTACTCAGGAGGTTGAGATCTGAGGATCGCAGTTCAAAGCCAGCTTAGGAAAAAAAAACCCTGAAAGACACTTATCCACAATTAATGAGCAAACTACTGGAAGCAGAGCTGTGGATCAAGTGGTAGAGCACCAGCCTTGAGCACAAAGGCTCAGTAAGAGCACAAGGCCCCAAGTTAAAGGAGATGGAGGGAAGGAAGAAAGGTAGGAAGGAAAGAAAGACGGAAAGAAGGAAGGAAGGAAGGAAGGAAGGAAGGAAGGAAGGAAGGAAGGAAGGAAGGAAGGAAGGAACTAAGGAACAAAGGAACGAAGGAATGAAGGAAGAAGGAAGGAAGGAAGGCTTATCAAATGTCTTCCTGAACAGAGAGCCAGGCAAGGTGGTGTGTGTCTGTAATCCCAGCAATCAGAAGGCAGAGGCAAGAGAATTATAAGTTCCAGGCCACCTGGAACTCCATAGCAAAACCCTGTTTCAAAGAACAGGAGAGGAAACCAAGTCCTGGTGGCTCCCATCTATAATCCTTGCTACTCAGGAGACTGAGATCTGAGGATCACAGTTCAAAGCCAGCCAAGGAAGAAAAGTCTGTGACACTCATTTCCAATTAACTAAAAAGCCAAAATGGAGCTCAAGTGGTAGAGTAACAGCCTTGAGTGAAAAAACTCAGGGACAGCACCCAGACTCTGTTCAAGCCCCAGAACAGGCATGAGTGTGCGCATGTACGCTTGCATGCACACATACACACACACACCACCACCACCACCACCACCACCACCTCCACCACCACCATGATCGCCACCATCCAAGCCTCTCACCAGGCAGACACTTCAGACAGCAAAATGAAGCTGCCATCACTAGTGCTTTCTCTGAAACGCACATTGCTAAGTGGCTGGGTGTATTTTCCAAAGATGGCTACAAGAATAGTTTCACCTACATACTTTTCCTTAGTTTGTTTTGATTTTGAAACAGTGTCTCACTATATAACCCAGACTGGCCTGGAACTTCTGATTCTCCCGATTGCCAGCACATACCACCATACTTGGCTTTGAATATTTTTTACCAAGACCCATATTAAGAAATGGTTAGGCCGGGGACACACCTGTAATCTTAGCTGCTCAGGAGGCTGAGATCTGAGGATCATGATTCAAAGCCACCCCAGGCAAGGAAAGTCCAAGAGACTCTTATCTCCAATTAATCAGCAAAAAGCCAGAAGTGGCGCTGTGGCCCAAGTGGTAGAAAATTTGCCTTGAGCTGAAGAGCGCAGGGACAGAGTCCAGGCCCAGAGTTCAAGCCCCATGACTACCACCAACAACAAAAACACGTTTAGGCTAGGCAATGGTGGCTCCCACCTATAATCCTAGTTACTCAGAAGACTAAGGATCTGAGGATTGTGGTTGGAAACCAGCCCAGGCAGGAAAATCTATGAGACTCTTATCTCCAATTAACCACTAGAAAACTGGAAGTGCAGCTATGGCTGACAAAAAAGAAAGAAAAAGAAAGATGGATGTTTAGGCCAGGTGCTGTTGGCTCACACCTGTAATCCCAGCTACTTAGGAAGCTGAGGTCTGAGGATCAAGGTTCAAAACCAGCCCTGGCAGACAAATCTGAGATTCTTCTTTTTTTTTTTTTTTTTTGCTGGTCATTGGTCTTTCTTTCGTGTATGTGTGTGCATGTGTGTGTGTGCTGGTAATAGGACTTGAACTAAGAGAATGAGTTTTTGCTTTGAATTTTCTGTTCAAGGCTGGCATAGCACAAATCAAGCCAGAGCTCTACTTCTGGCTTTTTGGTGATTAATTGGAGATAAAAGTCTCAAGGAATTTTCTACCCTGGCTAGCTTGGAGCTACGAGTCTTACTTCTTACCCTTTAGAGTAGCTCAGAAAACAGGCATGAGCCACAGGCACCCAGCTAGCTCCATGATATATTTATCTGGTTGGATAGTTTATGATATTTCCAGGTTAGTTTTTGTTGTTTTATTTTTTTGCCTTTTAAAAAGGATCTGAAACAGCACAGTTGTAAATCAGTAATGAAAGTACATGCGATTCTTTCTATAGGGTGATTTCTTAGTGGTAGAATTTCTAGGCTAAAGGAGCAAATGCTTTTCTTAAACAAACAAACAAACTTATTTTCTGCCAGGCACCACTATAATCCTAGCTACTCAGGAGGCTGAGATCTGAGGATCACAGTTTGAAGCCAGCCAAAGCAAGAATGTCTGTGATGCTTGTCTCCAATTAACCACCAGAAAACCCGGAGTGGCACTGTGGCTCAAGTGGTAGAGTGCTAGCCTTGAACTGAAGAGCTGAGGGACAGCACCCAGGCCTAGAGTTCAAGCCCCATGACCGACAAAAAAATTAATAATTCTATACTCTTCAGAAACACACACATATACATATCACTTACAATTTCAAAAGGGTGTTCTCATACTCTGTCACTAGTTCGTTCAATGCTCATGACTCCCCCAGAGAGAGGAGACCATTATGAATCCCAACTTTTCAGAGAATGCAAAGAGGTTTCATTGAGTGAAGCCATTCGCTTAGTGTGACACACACCACCAGCCAGTTGCTGAGTCTGCCTGCCCTTCATGTCACCTGTTCCACACTCCTCCATTCCACCACCTCATGTCCACTCCTCACTTATAACATTCCTGTGACAGAGACCTTCTAGACCCTTCTAGATCCACAATGGTGCCTGATCTTGCAACCCCCATGAATGGAGCCAGAACGGTTTCTGTAAGAGCAAGTGGATCTTGGCCAATTAACTTTTGTAGGATGATGTTCAGGGGCTCCATTCAGCATGAAGTAGATAATTTCTGGGGGTCAGATGGTTCTAGCATTGCTTTCATGGAGCCCAGGTAACGCCCTTTGGTCAATAGATCCTTGTCAGTTCACTAGTATAAATTAAAAATTCCATCATAAGATTTATTTACTGATTTATTCATTTTTCCCCAAAGAAGATCATTGTAATTCTGGTTAAAATGCAAACCTGCACAAAAGGGCACAGAGTCTGACCATTTGCTTACACGCCTCTATCTCCTTCTAGCTTTATTGGTTTCCCGATTGTCAATGCTACAGCACTGGAGCCATAGTACCTGTCATACGTTACTGAAGGCAGTGCAGATGTAGCCCTCAGCAAGGTGCTCACAAGAGTCCCTAAGTACTAAGTAAAACCAGGTTTTCTGGGTGCTGCTTGGTTGTGGTGGCTGCAGGTGAAAGGAGCTGTAGGAGGGTCAGCACCGAAGAAATAGCAGTGCACCTGGGAGGAGCAGCTTGTGGGCCATGTGAGAAGGGATGTGGCCCTGGTAGGAGGTGGGGTTGGTAGAGAGGATAGATGGATGGTAGGGAATTCCAAGTGCTGTTGTCCTGCTGTCTGGAAAACCCATATAGGTGACAGACCAAGGCTGCTTTCCTCTTTCCTTCCCATCTCAGCAGGTGCGGCCCACTCTGGGTGGCCGAGGGAAAGAGGGAAGGAGGAGGAGGAGGAGGAAGGCAATCAGGTTCTGGCTAAGGATGGGTTCACACTCTCCAGGAAACTATAACATGGGCTCTAGAACAGCCTGGTGCAGAATTTGGAGCAATGCGGCCAGGCGGGGCGCATGGCTGTGGATGATAGCAGGCGTGGGTGTTTTATGGCTGTGGTGGTGCAGGTTTGCCGGTTTATATGACTTGACTTTTAATGTTCTGCATCTCAGGCATTGTTTCTGCAGTGCTCTCTCTTTCTCTTTCTCCCTCTCCCTCTCCCTCTCCCTCTCCCACTCCCCCACTCTCTGTCTCTCTGTCTCTCTCTCTCTCTGCTCCTAGTCATCTTCCCTTTGTTTCTGATCTTTGGAAATGCGGAGGCATCACATAGAAGTGCAGAAACAATGCAGTTCCTATGACATGCACCACATGTCTGTACACACAGGTCACCACTGTGGCCCACGTCATCCTGCAGCTCAAGGATATCCACACATATAGGACCAAGGATCAGGCTTTGTTAAAGCATGAAGCAGGCAACTTGCAACTCAGACTTTGCCCTTCACCCTTCTCTCCTCCAAAGATCTATTAAATGTGCAGACACAGAAATATGTTTATGCTGGCAATGAGGCTTGAACTCTGGACCTCATGCACTTGCTTAGCTTGTTTTGCTCCAGACTAGTGCTTTACCCGCCATTCGACTGACCCCTCCAATTTTGACCTTTTTCTGGTTAATTGGAGAGAAATTTTCCATGGATTTGTCTGCCCTGGCTGGTTTTCAACCCTGAGCCTCAGGTCTCAGCCTCTTCAGTGGCTAGGATTAGAGACATGAGCTATTAGCACTAATGTGAGAAAAAGTCTTTTCTATAAAAGGAGTTTTCTTCATTTCTGTTAATATTGAGAGATTTTCTTTTCTTTTTCCATTTTGTCCACTATGGGTCTTTAACACTGAGCCTGGGCACTGTCTCTGAGCTCTTCAGCTCAAGGTGAGAGCTCTACCACTTGAGCCACAGCGCCACTTCTGGTTTTCTGGTGGTTTATTGGAGATAAAGAGTCTCATGGACTTTCCTGCCCAGGCTGGCTTTGAACTGTGATCCTCAGATCTCAGCCTCCTGAGTAGCTAAGATTACAGGTGTGAGCCACCGGTGCCTGGTGAGAATTGTTTTTCTGAAGGGTTCCTGCTTTGGCCAGGTGGCTTGGCCCTTGTTAAATACACTTTACTTACAAACTGCCTTTTCCTGAGCACCTGAGAAGCTCCTTGAATTTTAATTACATCTACTTCCCTTTCACATTGTGAGCCTGAGCTCAGCCAATGGGAGCAGAAGAGTGGTGCCTGCTGGATCAGGGATAGAAAGGGAACAGCCAGCCAGCCTGCCTGCTCTGTGTGGTTGCTTGCCAAATTTTGACTGATGGTGCATTCTTCTGTAGAAATAAACTTAGCCTTGGTGAGTTCCTTTTGAGATACCCAGGAACTGAAAATCCACCCTACTGTCCAGATCCTTAACCTACACAACCTGGAAATCTGCATGTACACAGAAGAGTTAGGGCTAGCTGCCTGTCCTGAGCACAGCAGGGTTGCTCTATAACTGACCATAATGCACTTGTACTGAGACAGGAGACAGCATGGGCTAGACTAGAATCTCCATCAGCTCTGTGACCTTGTCTCTATCTCCTGGCTGTTCATTTGCCCATTCAAACAATAGAGTTCATGCTTAGCAATCTCTATGTTCTTCTCCAGTCCCGTTGGCCTTGTCCTCTTGCTTTTCCCAGGCTCCTTCTCTCCTATATATTTAAGACATTTTTTAAATTTGTTTATTCCTGGTGCCAGTTATGGGGCTTGAACTCAGGACCTGGGCAATGTCGTTTATCTTTTACTCACAAAGCTGGTGCTCTACCACTTGAGCTACAGCCTCACTTCTGGCCTTTTTTTTACTCATTAATTGGAGATAAGAATTGCACAGTCTTTTCTGTCCAGACTGGCTTTGGATAGCAAGCCTCAGGTCTCAGCCTCCTGAGTATCTAGGATAACATATATGAGATATTAGTGCCCAGCAATCAATTATATCTCTAAATTAAGTGAAACATACATAAAATATTAATTTCAATGTTGGACAATAAAGTGCTATAACGAATCCTCCATATTAGACAGTCTCTTTGTCAAGCATATAACTTTCTACTCTGTCAAATCCCTTAATAATGGCAGCCCTTATGGCCAAATGGTTCCTAACAGGTCAGAGCCCCCTCCCCCACACCAGGGAGGGACTCGAGGGAGACACATATTTTGTAAGGCAGACATTCAGACAATGGCACTCATTCATGCCCCTAAACTCATGTCTTTTCTACTTGCAAAACACCTTAACTCACCTGGCACCAGTGGCTCACACTTGTAATCCTAGCTGCTCAGAATGAGATCTGAGGTTCATGGTTCAAAGCCAGCCCAGGCAGGAAAGTCCATGACACTCTTATCTCCAATTAACCACCAGAAAACCAGGAGTGGTGCTGTGGCTTAAGTGATAAAGTGCTTGCCTTGAGCTGAAGAGCTGAGGGACAGTGTCTGGACCTAGAGTTCATGTTCCATGACCAAAACCCCCACAAGAAAACAAAATAGACACATTAACTTCATCCTAGTATTCCCCATCCCTCCATCCACAAAAAAGTAACCTTCGTCACTTATTCCAGCATTAACTTTAAAGTCTAAAATCCCTAGTATGACCTAAGTCACATACAGACCAGCTTTAAATCACACTTCCTTCTGAGTTTGTATGCCAGTGGAACCCAATGTATAGTTCTAAAACACAAGGGTGGATTGGCATAGAATGGACATCCCCATTTCTAGAGGGCTACATAGAACAAAAGAAAGGACTAGCCATTAAGTCTCCCAAATCCAACAGAGTAAGCAACATTAAATCTCAAGGATGGAGATGGGTCATCTTAATGAAATTCCATTTCGTGGACACTTAAGGCCTCAGGAAGACTTTCCTAGGTGACGCTCAAGTTTCTGCTCATGCTGAAATTTCATGCCTATGATTTCTTTAGGTTGAGGGTGTACATTGTAGCTTTGTGCTTGTGTGTGTGTGTGTGTGTGTGTGTGTGTGTGTGTGTGTGTGTGTGTGTGTGTGTGTGTGTGTAGCCTGGTCTTCAATCAGTCCTCTAAATATTGTCCTAGCAGAGATCTTGATAAGACTCCATTGTCACAGCCTGCTCTCTGTAGTAGCTCTGTGATAAAGCGCTTGCCTTGAGCTTAAGTCCTCAGGGACAGTGTCTGGACCTAGAGTTCAAGGCCCATGACCAAAAAAAACCCCCAAGAAAACAAAATAGACACATTAACTTCATCCTAGTATTCCCCATCTCTGCACCCACAAAAATGTAAACGTTGCCACTTATTCCAGCATCAAGTTTGTCTAAAATCCCCAGTATGACCTAAGTCACATACAGACCAGCTTTAAATCATGCTTCCTTCTGAGGCTGTATGCCAGCAGAACCTAATGTATAGTTTTAAATACAATGGCAGACTGGCATAGAATGAACATCCTCGGGCTCGGAAGGTGGCTCAGTGTTAGAGCGCTTGCCTTGCATGCCTGAGGCCCTGGGTTTGATTCCTCAGCACAACATAAGCAAAAAGAAAAAAGCCAGAAGTGGCACTGTGGCTCAAGAGGTAGAGCACTAGCCTTTAGCTGAAGAGCTGAGGGACAGCACACAGGCCCAAAGTTCAGGCCCCATGATTGGACCCTCCCAAAAAAAATTGCACATCCTCATTTCTAGAGGGCTACATAGAACAGAAGAAAGGAATAGCCATTAAGTCTCCAAAATCCAACAGAGTAAGCAACATTAAATCTCAAGGCTGGAGATGGGTCATCTTAATGATATTCCATTTCGTGGACACTCAAGGCCTCAGGAAGACTTTCCTAGGTGATGTTCAAGGTTCCGCTCATGCTGAAATTTCATGCCTATGACTTCTTTAGGCTGATGCTGTACATTGTAGCTCGGTGTTTGTGTGTGTGTGTGTGTGTGTGTGTGTGTGTGTGTGTGTGTGTGTGTAGCCAGGTCTTTCATCAGTCCTCTCAATATTTTCCTAGCAGAGATCTTGATAAGACTCCAGTGTCACAACCTGCTCTCTATAGCAGCTCTGTCCCTGAAGTCGGACCCTGCCTGGTCTTCAAGGCTTTTGCAAGCATCCTTTGAAATCTGGCCGGAGGAAGCCATGCCCCCATAGCTCCCACCTTCAGATTGCCTGTGGAATTCACTGTTTGTGGACAGTATACAAACAAGGCTTGCATTGTGGTGGCCTGAGGCACATCTTGGCCCTCAGAGCCACACCTGGGGGTGTGGCAGAGAAGGGCTGTGGCAGAATGTAGGGATCAGAAACTAGAACAACTCTGGGCAAGGATCCCAGTAGGTCCCACACGTACTCTGGGCCTATGAGGGGATGGGTAACCCTAGAAATCTCTGAAATGCCTTCTAGAAGCTTCTTTCTATCCTTTGCTAATCTCCATATGATTACTTGGTCACAACTTTGCTTTTCTGTCCTCAGCACACTTTTTTATGTGTGTGTATGCGTGTGTGTGTATGAGCACACTTGTATGCATGCATGTGTGCATGCTGGTCTTGGGGTTTGAACTCAAGACATTGTGCTATTTTGCTTAGCTATTTTGCTCAAAGCTGGTGCTCTCATTTTTGGCTCTTTGCATGGGTACTAGGCCTTGAACTGAGGACTTTGAGCTCTTGCTTAGCTTTTATGCTCAGGGCTGGTGCTCTAACACTTGGGCCACATCTCCATTTCTGGCTTTGCTTTTTGGTTGGTTAGATGAAGATAAGAGTCTCATAGAGTTGTATACCCAGTCTTGGTTTGAACCATGATCATCAGATCTCAGGCTCCCTGAGTAGCTAGGATTACAGGTATGAGCCACTAGTGAACCGTGATCCTAAGATCTCAGCCTCCTTGAGTAACTAGGATTACAGGTATGAGCCACTAGTGCTCAGCTTGGACATGCTTTTTTGACTCTTTACATGGACAGTCTCAGAACTTTCCAGATCTTTCTATGCTCATTCCGTCCTTAGTGTAAATTCTGGGCTTCAGATCATTTGATAATTCTTCTCTTCTTGCATTTTACAAGAAGCTGTTCAGAGAAGCCACATAGGTTCCCGAACCTTTGCTGCCTGGAGAGATTTCTCCTGCCTGATTCCAGAGCATCACCCCACACATTCTGCATTCTATAGCATCTGAGGAGAGGGACAGAATTCACCCAGCATCTTTGCAACGTCACAGCAACGCTGGCCTTTCCTCTTGTTTCTTTCTCACACTTTGCTCAGCATGTCTAATTTCAGCTGATTCTAAGTCCTGACTGCAACTGCTGAGAACACAGTTGTTTTCCCTCCCTACCACTTTATTCTCACAGAACCTATTGCCTAATGCTTCCTTTACAAAAAAGCAAGACTCCTCATGGCATTCATCTCCAAACCCTTCTAGCTTGGGCCCTGTATCCAGCTCCAAACCCACTTCCACGTTGTTAGATATTTAGGAGAGCCACCATAGTGTACCACATGGCTCTGGGACTCATCTTTGTCATCTTAGTCCATTGGTATGACTATAACAAAATACCAGAGGCTAGACACTTTATTAACAAGAGAAACTTGTGTTTTATTGCCTTGAAAATGGAGACAAGTTCATGGCCCAGCTGTCAGAAGCTCAATTGTCAGATGATGCTACAGTTGGCTTCCAACATGGTGCTTGGAACACAGCATCTTTGGATGGGGACGGACACTTGCTGAACATGGACACCAGCAGTCAGACTCCCCTTAGATTCCTTTCTGATAGCATTAATCTCTCCACAAGGTCAGAGCCCTCTTGTCTTAAACACCTCCCCAAGTCACCACCTTCTAACACTGAGAGGATGGGGATTAAATGTTCAGCGTGTGAACTCGTGTGTGTGTGTGTGTGTGTGTGTGTGTGTGTGTGTGTGTGTGTGTGTGTGTATGTGCACTCAGACCACAGTGATCTCACTTTCCGCATCTCTGCTATAAAACATTCTGAGTGCTAAACAGGTATATTAAGGAGTTCCATGTGAAATCATATGAGCACCAGGAAACATGCCAGGAACATTAGATAGAGGGAGAAGGCATGATGGCTAGGATTTTTTTTTTTTTGCCAGTCATGGGGCCTGAACTCTGGGCTTGGGCGCTGTTCTTGTACTTTTCAGCTCAAGGCTAGCGCTATACCACTTGAGCCACAGCACCACTTCCTGTTTCTCTAGTAGTTTATTGGAGACAAGAGTCTCACAGTCTTTCCAGCCTGAGCTGGTTTTGAATCATGATCCTCAGATCTCAGCCTCCTGAGTAGCTAGGTTTACAGAAGTGAGCCACCATCGCCTGATTTTTCTAGGATTTTTTTATCCCTTTCTCCTGAATAGAATTAAACACACTGTGAACAAAAGTGTCAGTTTGTCCTCTGTATCTTGGTATTATTTCCAGGCCACCATTGTGATTTCTGAGTACTGGGATAAAAAGATTCATGAAGTTATCTTTCCAAATATATAGCATGGAGCTATATTTGGTGATGCCCATTCAAACAGCATAAGCACGTTTATGAATTCTAATTTGTATTTCATTCAGGAATCACATGGAATTAGACATCAGACTAAGGTGAGCTATATGGAAATGAAATGGACAGAATTCGAGACTTCAAAATTCTGTTGGTCAGGCAGGCCCTGTGGGCTTATGCTTGTAATCCTAGCAAGTCTGAGATCTGAGGATTGTAGTTCAAAGCCAGCCCTGGTAAGAAAGTCAATGAGACTCATGAACCACGACAAAACTGGAAGTGGTGCTGTGGCACAAAGTGGTGGAGTGCTAGCCTTGAGCAAAAAGAGCTCAGAGACAGCATCCAGTCCCTGAGTTCAAGCTCCACAATAGATCAAAAAGAAAACAAGACCATGGATACTAGCCAGGCCACACGATACTAGTTCAAGCCCCAGGACAAGCACAAAATAATAATAAAAATAGATGCAATCATGGTTCTAACGTCTGAATTAGCTCTTACTTGTTGGAATTCTCTTTATGAAGGGATCGAGCTATTAGGGGACACTGAGAGGAGGTGAGGAGTACAGAATTCAGGCCATTCTCAACGTTTTTGTGTGACCCAACACTCAGTTCCATAACCTTGATGGCTGAGCTGTGGGGTGAGTTTTATAGTCCTTGCCTTCCCTCTCAGGGGTGCAAAGCATTCATTGAGTTCTTCAGGTAATAATGGTAGTGTGCATGCTCTTAGGAGGTCTCCTCATCTCTATAATCATGTGAAGTAAAAATGGTGTTTCCACAGCCCTGCAAAACCACCTCCACCAGCACATTGACCCTATGGGAAGGTAAACATATGGGAATTAAAAACACTCAGGCTGAGTCTGAAGCAGTGAGACAGAGGGCCTGCACCATGCACAGCTCCTCTAGGGTGGAAATCTGCAGCTGGTGGGTTACCATTTGAGCCAAAGCTCCGCTTTCAGATATATATATATATATATATATATATATATATATATATATATATATATATCTGTATATCTGTATATATACATGCTATGTATATATACAGATATATATTGAAATATATATTATGAAACCGTTATTTATTTAATATATTTTTTGTAAATATACCGTACAGAGGGTTACAGTTACATGAGTAAGGTAATGAGTACATTTCCCATGGAAGCATTGTTACCTCCTCCTCTGTTTTTCCCATACCATCCATTCCCTCCCTACCTCCCCATTCCTCCCTCCCCACCCTCCACCAGAAGTTGTAAACTTCATTTTCAACAAATTTCTTGTACATCTCATTGTTACAATGTGTCAACCTGTATCTTTATTTCAGCATTTTGTTATTTCTCTTCCCTTCCCCAAATTAGAAAATTGTATATCCAAGATGCAGGGCACTACAATCAGTGAACCAGGGGTTATACCATGGGGAAAGAACAGACAACAGAAACAAAAAAAATCACATAGTACATTATACATACATTAAAATAACAGCAAGAAAGATAAAACCCTTGTTTCCCCATCTTGGGGTGGGGGGAGTTCATTTCATTTAGCATCATCTTATATGGTCATATGACAGGCTTTTTTTTTAGTGGGGGTTCCGGTCATAGGGCTTGAACTCTGGGCCTGGGCGCTGTCCCTCAGCTCTTCAGCTCAAGGCTAACGCTCTACCACTTGAGCTGCAGCGCCACTTCCGGCTTTTTTCCTTTTGCTTATGTGGTGCTGAGGAATCGAACCAAGCGCCTCAGGCATGCAAGGCAAGCGCTCTACCACTGAGCCACCTTCCCAGTCCCGACAGGCTTTTTTTTAACCTGGGCTTTGAACTACGATCATCAGATCTCCGCTCAGATTAAAGATGGGAGCTACCCATGCTTGGCTTTGCTCAGAATTTTTATCCCAAGGGTCTTCTGCCAGCTCTCATTTGGCTGGGGGAGGAAGAGACACCAGTGGGAAAAGGAAATGTGAGCTTTTGGTGGAGGGGGCTAGTGGAAGCTCAGTAGAACTTTCTGGAAGATGGAGTTCTGTATCACCATCAGGGCTTCAATGCTTTGGACTTCCAGTATCCACAATCACTTTTTTTTGTGCTATAAGTGGGGCTTGAACTCAGGGCCTGGATGTTGATCTTTAGGCTAGCACTCTACTACATGATCCATAGCTCCACTCTCATCATTTTGGTGTAAATTGGAGATAAGAGTCATAGATTTTCTTGCCTAGGCTAGCTCTGAACCTTCAGCCTCAGATCTCAGTTTCCTGAGTAGCTTGGATTACAGACCTGAGCCACCAGTGCCCAGCTTACAATGACTTTTTAACGAGAGGTAGCTATAGGCAGCCTGTAGGTAGCTGACTTGTTAGATGGGTTTGGTTTAGTACCAGCAAATTGTTCCTGGAACTTAAGCTTGGAGCTTGGGTGCTGTCCCTGAGTTTTTGTGCTCAGGGCTGCTGCTCTATCACTTGAGCCTCAAGTCCACTTCCAGCCTTTTGGTTAATTGGAGATTAGAGTCTCATGAATTTTCAGGATGGCTTTGAATCATGATCCTCAGATCTCAGCCTCCTGAGTAGCTAGGATTACAGGCATGAGCCACTGGTGCCTGACTTTAAAATGAGATATTTTCACATGCAATTCATATGTGTTTCTGGCTCCTCTGGGACACCAGATTTTTTAATAACATTGGTCTTTTTTGCCATTCCTGGGGCTTGAATTTAGGGCACTGTCCCTGAGCTTCTTTTGATCAAGGCTAGCATGCTATCACTTGAGCCTTGGCACCACTTCTGGCTTTTTCTATTTATGTGCTACTGAGGAATTGAACCCAGGACTTCATGCATGATAGACGAGGACTCTACCATTAAGTCACATTTCCAGCCAATATTGATCCTTATACGTCTTCAGTAGTATACTATGAGAAATTGGTGTGTGTGTGTATGTGTGTGTGTGTGTGTGTGTGTGCATGCATGCATGTGTGTGCATATGTGTGTGTACATATGAATGAGTATACACCCTGCTTTGCACTTGCCCAGAGCTCTTTAGTTCCATAACTCTTGACCTGTCTAGCCATTTTAATACTTGATGGCCCAATCATTTATGACACCTGATCCAGGCAATCATTTTACCTTAGAAGTAAGTACATGAGGCCCAGATAAGGTGTGTGACTTTATCAGAGTCACACAGCCTCCACCACAAACAAAGTAGGCACTGTTTACATAATATGAAGTTGCCCTGTGGCTCAAGTGGTAGAGTGCAAACTTTGAGCAAAGGAAACAAAAAAGCCAAGAGCAAGTGCAAGGTCCTGAGTTCAAATCCTAGTACTGGCACAAAAGACAAGGCTTTCTCTGCATCTCTATGTCATGGCATCTCATTTACCTCAGAGATGATCATTGTTAAGATTCCTGAGTGCTTACTTCAACATTTTATTTGGATGAATCTACTAAATTCTTTCTCCCCAGTATTTTAACACAACAGTAATTAGGCCACTCATGCTATGTGCAGACCTCCTCCATTTTTGCTTAACATTTCTGCTTTCATTTCAGCACACAGGACTCTTTTATTTATCTCTTTGATTGGCCGGTTGTGGGGCTTGAACTCTGGGCCTGAACACTGTCTCTCAGCATTTCAGCTCAAGGCAAGTGCTCTACCACTTGAGCCACAGCACCACTTCTGTTTTTCTGGTGGTTTATGGAATATAAGAATCTCATGGACTTTCCTGCCTATGCTGGCTCTGCGACCCTCAGATCTCAGCTTCCTGAGTAGCTAGGATTACAGGTGTGAGGCACTGGCTCCTGGCTTTATTTATCTTTGATGGCTGCTTATGACAGATGAACTTTAGGCTATTACTCAGGACCAACAAAGTTAATCCACCAAAAAGCACAGACAAGAAACATCGTAGACTTTGTGGATCCTAGGATCTCTGTACCCACTCTTCTTCCTTCCTCTTCTTTTGAAAACTGCTTTAACAATGCAAGGATTATCACTAGCACACACCAACAGTCTGATGTGGCTACTACCTCTGGTCTCGAATCACAGCTCATTTACTCAGGCCTAAGGTAGTAAAAACAATATGTATCTACCAGACACTTTGGGGGCACATTTCAAGCAAAATCATGACCAGTCTTGCCTCAACCTTTGCATCTCTGAGTAAGAGAAGAAATCATGTGGAGACAGTGATTCACAGACTCCAGGCTATTCAGTGGGTATAGCAGAGCTGCTGGAAGCTCTTCAGTCATTCCTTCAGAGAGCTCTGTCCATTGTGCTGATGATTCGTCCCCTGCTAGAGGCTTACTTGGAACTTGTCTTGGAATACAGAATTGGAAAGACTCATCTTTTTCTCAACTTGAGAGGGAGGCTCAGAGAATAGCCGCACCCCTCCCCCAAATGCTGCTTTATCTCTTTCCTCCTTTTCTTTATTGGTCCCACTTCTGTTGTTCACAGTCTTTGGTGATAGCCCTGCTGCCCACACTTTTAGGGCCAGTGAGTGAATCCATGTGGTCAGGAGGGGAAAGGAGTTGTTTCATCACTTTGGAGGCTTCTGGCTACCATGAACAGAACCCCCTGGCACAAATGAATTTAAATAAAGAACATATACCACATCAGGTATATACCATGTGCAGGTACAGAAGGAGGGATGTGTCAAGGTAAGACGCAGAGAGTAGCTGGGTGGGGATGCAACATGGTTTATTTTGGCATATCTATTCAACATATTAAGTCCATCTTTGGGAATAAGATGGGTGGCCTTTCTCTAGGAGACATTGCCTGCCGCTGCTTCACAGAGACGGGAAACTTCTCCCCTCCTCCCTTACACCCTTGACATGCATTCCCTCATTGGCCAGAACTCGGCCACCTGGCCAATTGCTGAGCCAATCATTGATAAGAGGGATTTAGAAAACCAGCCCTGGCGGAGAAAAATTCTCTGGGGTTGAACAGATAGCTGTTTGGGCTGCCACTGCCCTTTTTAAAAATTCAGTGTATTTTTGTTTGTCAAGCAGATCACATATAGGACACTGGCAGAAAGGAAAGTGGGAAGAACTTTTCTTCTTCAGGGGAGAGATAGGAAGAGTTATTTCTCTGCAAATCCCTTATCTGAGTAAACCTAGGTCCTGGGGATGAATGGACTTGGAGGAAGGCATTAGAGTGACAGAGAGGAAGAGGAAGAGGTGAAGCTTCAGAGTGAAGCCCGCCTCCTACTTCCTTTTCCATCTTTCTTTGCTTTTTCTTTTTCTAAAATTTCTGTTCTCTGCAGAGACCCAAGTATCCAGAATAGAAGCTCCCAATAGGTTTATCTACTCATTTATCCTTCTCTGGGAACATTTGCTTTGTTAGTATTGGAAAGATTTATTCACCCCATCTTTGTTTTCACCCTTGTGGGCTTTTTGCTTATTATTGGTTGTTTTTTTGTTTGTTTTCTTGCTTTTTCTTTTTTTTACCAGTCCTGGACATTGTCCCTGAATTATTTCTTGTTCAAGCCTGCACTCTACCACTTGAGTCACATCTCCACTTCTGGTAGTTTCTTTTGTTTAATTTTTTTTTGGAGGGTCCGGTCGTGGAGTCTGAACTCTGGGCCCGGGTGATGTCCTCAGCTCTTCAGCTCAAGGCTAGCGCTCTACCACTTGAGCCAAAGCGCCACTTTCCAGCTTTTTTCTTTTTGCTTATGTTGTGCTTAGGAATTGAACCCAGGGCCTCAGGCATGCAAGGCAAGCACTCTACCACTGAGCTACCTTCCCTGCCCTTGTGGTTTCTTTTGTTAGTTAATTAAAAAGAAGGGTCTCACAGGCTTCCCTACCCAAGCTGTCTTTGAACTGCGATCCTCAGATCTCAGCCTCCTGAGTGGTTAGGATGACAGGGGTGAGCTACAGGCACCTGGCTCTGCTGATTTTATTTTAAGTTTAAAATGGAAAAGATTCTCTTTGAAATCTTTGCTTATGTATATCAAATGTCACTGCAGAGTTGGAACCAATTTACCAAGTGTTTATATCATTTCATTCATTCCCTAATGCATTCATTCTTTCATAATCCTGTAATATCATAAGCACAAGTCCAATGCTGGCCCTTCTTTCTTGCCATAGGGAGGATTTGGGTATGCCCTTTGAGGCCAGACTCCCAGGAGAGTCAAATGAAGAAATACCAAGGACTTAGGCAAGTACTGAGAAATATAGTCCCCAAATTCCTTCCATGGAATTTTGCTCCAGGATCCATGCTGCCTGAATCCTGGAATAGGTCACCTGCCTAATCTTGTTTCACAGACAAAGATGGCACAGGTCAGCTGATGCTTTCTGTTGATCTCTCCTCCACATCTTCAGAAAGGAAACCACATGATTGCATGACCAGAAGATCATGTGATCGTGTGACCACACGTCTCTTTCGCTGCTCCAAAGATGGCAGACACGTGGGATGGGGAACCACATTGGTTTCTGCATCAGGCAGACTTATTTCTTCCTTCTCTACTCCTGTTCTTCAGTTTTCTGGTCTACCTAATGGGAACAAAAATAATGTTTACCTCACTGGGTGATTGCAAAGATAACTCATGGGAAGTCTCTGGTCTAGGCCCTGCCTCTAACAGTGCTCAATACAGTGTATTCTTTTACCTACCTGAAAGTGTATTTTAGTCCCAAACAGTACTATTTTCATAAGCAGAGAAGCATGATCATATGCTGTTGCTGTTTAGAAGGAGGTCATCAGCAAAAGGTTGTTGCTCAGACTGGGTCTCTGTCCTGCCTGGGGGCTGGAGTTGTTTGGTCACCCCATGCCTGTCGCTCCCTCAACATGTTAGAATTGAGCTGCATGCATCACTTTGAACTATGATTACTGCCAGTAAACATTGGGCAGATGACTGCATTGGAAATGATTCTTGAAGAGTTCAGCAGGACAGAATATACACAAATGCAGAACATAGACAACTAGACTAGGAGCCTTGACCATTGACAAATGTAGAGTAGCAAAGAGATCAAGGAGAAAATTCCATGATTATTTCATCCAAAGAAATACCAACTGGTTGTGGAAGTTTGGGTAGATGGGTCTCTCTGCCTTCTCTTGTGTGTGTGTGTGTGTGTGTGTGTGTGTGTGTGTGTGTGTGTGTGTGTGTGTGTGTGTGTGTGTGTGTGTGTGTGTGTGTGTTTAAAAGAGACAATATTATGATGATATTATATTGTGCTATAGATCCCCCAGATTGTTAGCCACAGATGGTTTTGCTTGACCCACAGAAGATTTTAGACTTTCAAATTAGTTTGTCAGCTCTGGTGCCTCTGGCTCACACATGTCATCCCAGCTACTCAAGAGGCTGAGATCTGAGGATCAAGGTTCAAAGCCAGCCTGAGCAGACCAATTGGAGAGGCTCTTATCTCCAATTAATCAGCAAAAAATCCAGAAGAAGAGGTGTGGCTCAAGTTGGTAGAGCACCAATCTTGATTTTTTTAAAGAAAAAGCTAAATCAGAGCATGAAACCCTGAGTTCAAGTTTGAGTGCCCACTACTACACACAAATTAGTTGTCATCATTTAAAGAATAGATGGTTTCATTCTGCATCTGGAGGAACAGATAGCTGGAGTTGAAAATTGCTACCATTAAAAAATGTCATTGTAGCCGGGGGCTGGTGGCTCAGGCCTGTAATCTTAGCTACTCAGGGGGCTGAGATCTGAGGATCTCGGTTCAAAGAAAGCCCGGGCAGGAAAATCTGTGAGACTCCTATCTCCAATAAACCACCAGAAAACCAGAAGTGGTGCTGTAGCTCAAGTGGTAGAGCGCTAGACTTGAGCTGAAGAGTTGAGGGACAGCGCCCAGGCCCACAGTTCAAGTCCCATGACTGACAAAAAAAGAAAAAAAAATCCTTGTTATTATAAAGATGATGCACAGAGGGGTTACAGTTCCATAAGTCAAGTCATGAGGACAGTTGTTCTTGGCCAGTGGTCACCCCTTCCCTTGCTCTTCTGCAGTGTTCCCTACCCTCCCATCTCCACCAGTAAGTTGGATAGTTCATTTAAAAGTGTCCTTTGAGTACCATTACAGCATTGGTTCACCCTTTGTCCCTCCATTTCTATGCCTCCAACTTCGCAACATTTGAAAGGCCAAAAAGGTGATTTGGGGGGGGGCGCAGGGGAAAGGGGGTGCTACATTTCCTGGAACTTCATCTCCACTCACCCAGATGGCTCAGTGGAGTTTGCTGCCTGCATCCCTTAGCAGATCATCTGGTTAGCATGATCCAGATTCTCCTGAGGGTTCTAACTACAGCAAGGCTTGCTCCCTTCTTCCAGCCAAAAGGGGAAATAAAGGCAGATTGATATTTTTCTGTCTGTCTGACATTTCACCCCCTCTCCCAGAAAGAATGTGTATCATTAACTTTATTGATCATAACAGCCATTATTTAGTAGAATTTAGGATGATTTCAACACCATCTCTCAATGGATTCTTTTGAGTTGTAGGCATTAACATCTCCCACTTGGTAGAAGAGGAAACAGAGGTTCAAAGAAGCTAAGGAATTTACCGGGCCAACCTCTGATGCAGATTGACTGACAAAACACAACCCCCTGCCCTGGAACCACTAGAATCATCCAACAGCAGAGATAGGGCCAACTGCTCATCCAATTAAATAACACCAATAAGGCGAGTTTTCAAAGCAGGAAGTTTCCATCTGGGATAGATTTCTCATTTCACATGTCATAGGAAAGAATCCTCAGCCCTCTGAATATACCATCTGTGGGTTTGGGAGGAGACAGTGTCCTCCAGAGAGGTCAAAGTTTGGCATTGTGATGAGATACTACCTGTCAGGCTGAATGTAGCCAGGAAGTAAAACATTGCTTCCAAAGTCAGGGAGAGGTGAGAAAAGAGCTCAGCTCCGTGACACTGGCAGAGACCTGAGGCTGGTGAGCTGGGCAACATTTGGCTCAGCAATCTCTGGTAAGATTAGACCAGCTGGGCCTGTGCAAACATTGCACAGTTACAAAACTAGGAGATGTTATAAAGATCATCTGGACCCATAGATATAGGGAAGATTTTCTTATAAAAGCTCAGCAGTGGGCTGAGAAACTCAGCATAGCCTGGTGCTGGTGGCTCACACCTGTAATCCTGGCTAATCAGAAGACTGTGATCTGAGGATCAAAGTTCAAAGCCAACCTGCAAAAGAAGGTCCATGACACCGTTAACTTTAATTAACCCTGCAAAAACCTCCACCTGTAGCTGGGCACTGGTGGCTCACACCTGTCATCCTAGTATTTAAGAAACTGAGATCTGAGGATCATGGTTCAAAGCTAGCCTAGGAGGAAAGTCCATCATGAGATTTTTTTGGGGGGGAGGGAGCGGTTGTGCTGCCTGAACTCTGGGCCTGGGCTCTGTCCCTCAGCTCTTCAGCTCAAGGCTAGCACTCTACCACTTGAGTCACAGTGCCACTTCCGGCTCCTTTTGCTTATGTGGTGCTGAGGAATTGAACCCAGGGCCTCAGGCATACAAGACAAGCCCTCTACCACTGAGCCACCTTCCCAGCCCCATCATGAGATTTTTATCTCCAATTAATCTCCCCAGAAAGCTAGAAATGGAGTTGTGGCCCAAGTGGGAAAGTGGTAGCCCTGAGCAAAACAAAACAAAAAAAAGCAAAAAAGATTCAGGGACAACTCCCAGACCCTGAGTTGATGTCCCAGTGCCAGCCTCCAGAGAAGACAACAACAAAATAAAGCAATATGCTACAGCACACTCTTCTACAGATTTGGTAGAGATGTGCTTGACCTTCATTGAAATGATGAGAACTCTGCTTGATGCTGCTCAGTGGAGCAGAGGGGAACCCTCCTTTCTCTGCGTGTGTCAACCATTCACGTTGTACGTTGAAGTTTCTATTCCCACTGGTTACCATTCCTCAGCCAAAGCTGTTCTATGTGATTGAGTTTTCAGCTCTCGCCAAATATTTGTCTCCTGGGAGATTGGTCCTTCTAGGACACTTCACCTGGATGAGTTTTGCTGGTTGGTCTCACATGGAAAGGAGCCAGTGAACTATTACACTTGGATGTGTTTTGATGGGCTGGGTCAGTGGGAGGCAGGAAGGAGGCCTAGGCCATTCTCTATTGCTTTCTTGATTCAGTGTGACATTGGTGATCATCATGGCTTCCATCTGTGTGGTCCCTAATGGACGGTCCCTTGTGCACAAATCTGACTCTCTGTGGACTCTTATAACACTTCTTCTGAGCTTTCATCTCCTTTGGCCTTGGGGAATCCACAGCTCTCTTTTGCTGCCAATCTCCATGTGGCTCAGTGGCCCTTGTTTATTCTTTAACCTCCTACCCATCACTTCTTTCATCCAGTTGGTTCACACAAGTGAACTGAATTTATGTGTGTGTGTATGTGTGTGTGTGTGTGTGTGTGTGTGTGTGTGTGTTTGTGTGTGTGTGTGTGTGTGTGTGTGTGTGTATGTAAGTACTTAGACTTGGGTCTCTTTGCTTGTTTTGAGTCCACTCAAGACTTGTGTTCTACCCCTTGAGCCACAGCTCTACTTCCTGCTTTTTGGTCAATTGGATATCAGAGTTTCACAGACATTTCTGCCCAGGCTGGCTTCAAATCTTGATCTTCAAACTTCAGCTGCCTGAATAGCTAGGATGACAGGCATGTGCTACTAGTACTGGGCTTTCCATGTGGCATTTTGTTTCCTGCTGAGACATGGAGCAGATGCTCCTGCTGAATTCACTCCTATGTGTTCCAAGTTGTTTTTTGGTTATTTCACAACCAATTACGTCCAGACCATCACCAAGATCATCACATTGGCTGCCTGCCCCGGCACATATCGTTGCCCCTCCCTGAGTTCTTGGTCAACTAGAAATGTGAAGTCATTATGATGAGGTCATTCTTTTTGGAACTTGATTTCAGAACTAGGTTACCCAGACTACAGGCTTGCCACGATCTTAAGGACTGTTTATGAGTGAGCTACTGTATTCCTTCATTCTCAACATTCTGCTCTTAAATAAGGGTATCATAGCATTCCTTTCAAGCTAATTACTGATAGGATGAAGTGAATTGACATACATGGCAAATTTTTCATACAGGACAGTGCTTACGGGTGGCCTTCATTGTCAAGGTAACCATGCTTTACATACTAGAGCAAACATTTGATCAAAACACATCACTTGTCTTTTATTGGATGCCGATTGTCTCATGGGCACTGCAAACAGTGATGCTGTGGTGCTTTCTGGAGCCAGGTATCTTGGGAAGGAAATGGTGAGCCATTGTGTGTGTATGTATGTGTGTGTGTGTGTGTGTGTGTGTGTGTGTGTGTGTGTGTGTGTGTGTGTGTGTACATGTCTGTGTGCATGCATGGGTGCATGTTCTGGTCCTGAGGCTTGAAATCAGGACCTGGGCACTGTTTCTGAATTTTTCTGCTCAAGGCTAGTATTCTACCACTTGTGCCACAGTTCCATTTCTGGCGTTTTGGTGGTTCATTGGAGGTAAAAGTCATACGGACACTCCAGACTAGGCTGGCTTTGAACCATGATCCTCAAATCTTAGTCTCCTGAGTAGCTAGGATGACTGTTGTGAGCCATCAGTGCCCGAATTGTAATTGTTTTTTTTTTCTTTTTTCTTTTCCCCAGCCTTGTTTGAGTTTTCTCAGGTGCTCCCTAATGTGTGATGGAGATGTATGTGAAAAGATGATTATAAGCAAAAAATATTGTGTGTTGGAAAATGTGTTTAATTCACCCTGGCTACTGGATATCTTTGCCTAGCAACAATGTGCTAGAGTGGTTATTTATTAACTCTCAGAATTGCTGGGCTGATCTGAACTGTAGGTACCATCTCTGGTCAGCTTTGCAGGAGAAAATCCCATTCATCAGCCTGAGAAAAGATTCACATTGAAAATTCAAGATATGAGCCAAGTACTGGTGGCTCATGCCTGTCAACCTAGCTGCTCAGGAGGTTGAGATATGAGGATTGTGGTTCAAAGCCAACCCAGGCAGGAAAGCCCATGAAACTTTTATCTCCAATGAACCACCAAAAATCCAGAAATGAAGCTATGACTCAAGTGGTAGAGTGTTAGCCTTGATCAAGGGACAGTGCTCAGGTCCTGAGTTCAAGCTCCAGGACTGGCAAACGTGTGCATGAACTTACCCTTCAAACCCCTTACCCACAAATTCAAGATATGATTTCTACTAAATGGTTGTCATTTTCTGCCATCTATTACAATAAAAAAAGAATCCATAGTTGGGATAATATAGGGAGGGTAAGGTGATAGGGAAGCTAGAAAATATATTCAAAAAATTAAGCTGGAATTAGGAGTGAGGGTATAATCAGGCTAAAAAAATAAACAGTCTGGCTGGGTGCTGGTGACTCACATCTTTAATCCTAGCGACTCAGGAGGCTTGAGATCTGAGGATCCTGCTTCAAAGCCAGCCTGGGCAGGAAAGTGCATGAGACTCTTATCTCCAATAAACCAAAACTGGAAGTGGCACAATGGCTCAACTGGTAGAGTGCTCGGCTTGAGCTGAAGAGCTGAGGGACAGCGCCCAGGACCAGAGTTCAAGCCCCACATCATCAACAACAACAACAAATAATAATCGGTGGAAAAATCATTAGAACCACAAGAAGTTGAATCAAAAACTGTTTCAAGAACCCACAGACCTGCCTTCTTTCTAACACTTTCGTTTTTTCTTTTTTCTTTTTTCCATATGTAGAGTAAAGATTTCTGCTCCAGAGAAGTAAATAGGTGTGGGAATAAAAAGTGCCATTTTTTGCTAAATCTATGACCAGAAAGAATATCTTAAATACGATCATGAGGAGCAGACTTCCATGTCACAAAACCCCTTTGCCAATCCAGATCCACCGTGCCAGTCTTGCATAATAGTAGCAAAATGAAGAAAAACAACCAAAGGATAATTGAGAAGTTGTTAGGCAACCCTTCATCCAGGTGACCAGTTTGTGAATAAGGGGCTCCAACCCACATAGAGACATGAAGTCACCTACGAAGGTCCTAATTCTCTGTTTGTCAAAAGCCGTCAAATTTTCCCAGTCCTGGCAACTGGCAAGATACTGTCAGCTAACTTGTGTGAGGTTTTGTGGATGATTTCAACCTTGTATTGTTAATCTGAGTTCCTCAGGGGTCACAGTGGGTCATGGAAAATCTTAGGGTTCCCTTTTCTTTCTTTTTCTATATTTTTTTTTGTCAGTCATGGGACTTGAGCTCTGGGCCTGGGTACTGATCTTGAGCTCTTCAGTGCCCTACCACTTGAGATACAGCACACTTCTGGTTTTCTGGTGGTTAATTGGAGATGAGTCTCACAGATATTCCTGCATTGGCTGGCTTTGAACTGTGATCCTCAGATCTCAGCCTTCTGAGTAGCTAGGATTACAGGCATGAGCCACCAGTGTCCAGAGGGTTCTCTTTTCTATTCGGGAAATCTCTTTTCCACGTACCATTCCAAAGATACCTAAGAAACCAGAAACAGAACTTGATTATTTTGTGGCCCTTAGGATTGAATTTAAAGTCTCACATTTACCATGCAAGTACTCTACTATGTTAGCTATACCCTCAGTCCTGTTTACTTTTAGAGTTTCTTTCTTTCTTTCTTTGTTTCCCTCAGATAGGGGTCTCATGTTTTTACTCCTACTGACCTTGGACCACAGTCATTCTACCTTTGCCTCCAGAGTAGCTGGGATTATAGTCATGCATTATCATGTCTGGATTTTTTTAAAGTATTTGTATTAAAGTTTGAATTCAGGGCTTTGAGGCTCAAGGCTGGTGTTCTACCCCTTGGGCCACACCTCTACTTCTTGCCTTTTGCTGGGTGGTTGGATATAAGACCCAGAGGATTTTCTGTCTGGGCTGGCTGAGAATTTGATCTTCAGATCTCAGCCTCCTGAATAGCTAGGAGTGCAGATGTGGGCCACCAGTGTCTTTTCCTTCCTTCCTTCCTTCCTCCTCCTCCTCCCACTCCTACTCCTCCTTCTCCTTCTCCTCCTCCTCCTCCTCCTTCTCCTCCTCCTCTCCTCCTCCTGATCCTCTTTTTCTTCTTCTCCTCTTCCTCCTCCCCTCCTCTTCCTCCTCTTCCTCGTCGTCCTCCTCCTCCTCCTTGTCCTCCTCCTCCTCGTCGTCCTCCTCCTCCTCTTCCTCCTCCTTTTTAGGTAGGGTCTCACTAAATTTTGTCTTGGCTAGCCTTCAACTATGGTTCTCCTATCTCTACCTCTAGAGGAGTGAGGCAGCATAGCTGGAAAGGAAATAGAACTTTGCCTGACTCACTGGGGTGACAAGAGCAGCAGGAAATCATATCATCTCAACCGTCTCTGAACCTTTTCTAATTCATTTCTTCCTCCCTCTAAACTTTGTGTGTGAGTGTGTGTGTGTGTGTGTGTGTGTGCACGCACGCGTGCACGCACATTTATAATTGTGCTAGTACTAGGGCTTGGACTCAGGGCCTGGAGCTCTCATTTGGCTTTTATTGCTTAAGACTTACTTTACCATATCGACCACAGCTCCATTTCCAACCTTTTTTTGCCAGTCGTGGGGCTTGATCTCAGGGCCTGGGCACTGTTCCTAAGCTTTTTTTGCTCAAGGCTAGCGTTCTACCACTTGAGCTACAGTGCTACTTCTGGTTTTTCTGTGTATGTGGCACTGAGGAATTGAACCCAGGGCTTTAGCCATGCTAGGCAAACACTCTACCACTAAGCTACCTTCCCAGCACCTGTTCCCAATTTTTTGCTGGTTGATTGGAGATCAGGCTCTCACAGACTTTCCTGCCTAGGCTGGCTTCAAACCGAGGTACTTAGATCTCAGCCTTCTAAAGAGCTAGGATTATAGGCACGAGCCACCAGCATCCAGATTCATGCCATGTTTTTTTGTTTGGTTTTTTTGTTTTTGTTTTTGATTCTGATCCAGATTGTAAGCATGTCTTGGATGGATTTATATCCTGCTTAGGGCCATAGCCCACACAGTACAAAGTAGAGTTTATCTTCACATGAGGTGAATTCTCATGGGCATTTAGTTTTGAGGATTACATAGTGTGGGCTATTATAGGACCCAGGCAGTATGTGATAAAATGGGAAAGCACACAGCAGAGACCCTGACATCTCTTTGATGGCCACAAAGGGAAAGTCTGGATTTCCTCCTTCTTGACATAAGTTTCCGTTTTGGATTCTCCACATGTGAAGTTGCTCTGAAGCGATCCTTCTTTGATCTCCAACAGAACACGCTTTGTAGAGCATCTCCATCCCTGACCCCCTGTGCCTCTCCTTCCCACAATAGCCAGATATTCTTCAGAGATAATGCCATCTGCACAGTAGCTTTGTGTCTCCTTCATGTCCCTCAGAGGTAGGGGCGGGGAGGCTTCAAACTTAGAGACCTACCGCATTACTGAAAGGTATTTGTTGCTTTTCTTTGAGATAAATGGGTGTCAGTGTCTCTGGGCAAAAGGAATCAAACTTTGCACAGCGATTCTCAGATCTCAGCCTCCTGAGTAGCTAGGATTACAAGGTGTGTGTCACTGACACCTGGCTGGATTTTTTTTTTTTGTCAGACCTGGGGGTTGAACTCAGGACCTGGGCACTGTCCCTGAGATCCTTTTGCTAAAGGCTAACACTCTACCACTTGAGCCACAGCCCCATATCCAGCTTTTTCTGTGTATATGGTCCTGAGGAATCAAACTCAGGGCTTCATGAATGCTAGGCAAGCACTTTACCACTAAGCCCTGCATTTCAAGCCCTGCATTCATGTTTGAGAATGGTTTTCTTTCTCTTGTCAGCCCTCTTTCCTTCTTGTAGTTTCATGAGAACCTCAATTCCTTTCTCCTGAACACCACCAGTTTCTCCTCCAAGTGGAAAAGAGATGGAAAGGATTCAGAGTTTCGTAATGCTTTGTTTTGGCTTTATTTTTCTTCTATTGATTTCTTTGTAATTAAAAAGGTCATTGAAATGTGAGGGGCTGGGAAGGTGACTCAGTGGTAGAGTGCTTGCCTTGCATGCCTGAGGCCCTGGGTTCGATTCCTCACCACCAGATAAGCAAAAAGAAAAAGCCGGAAGTGGCACTGTGGCTCAAGTGCTAGAGTGCTAGCTTTGAGCTGAAGCGCTGAGGGACAGCGCCCAGGCCCAGAGTTCAGGCCCCACGAACTGGCCAAAAAAGAAATAAAGAAATGTGAGAGAAATGGTAGAAAGGTGGACGGGATCCTAATAGATGAGGTGGGTGGAATATGGTGAATAATGGTGAAAGCATGTGGTTGTAGAGAATGTGGACTGACAATCATTCCTTCATGCTGAGTTTTTGGCATAGGGAAGCCAAAGGCCCAGGGAGGGGACTTGACTGGCCTGTGGAATTTCTGTGGGCAGGGCTCTCAGCGAACAGCGCCCCTGGTGGCCAAATCTAGTGTAGCAGCGCATGTTATTTTGGGAAGCAAAGAACTGTCTGGCTCCCCACTCACCATGCAGAGACAGGAGAAATGAATACACCCGGGGACATTTTTTTAGATACAGCCATAGAATGCACACATCTCTCTAGAGAATCAGCCTCTGTGGGCAGCTGGTGGTTTAGCTAAGAAGTACAGGGTTGGAAAAGAAAGGAGGGAGAAAGAGCAGGGATGTTGGTTTCTTGTTTTTAGCTCTGTTAGCGTCTTCTGTCCCCTGTGCTAAGCAAGGTATTGTCAAGTGACTTTTTCAGAAGTGCAGTGTTGGATTGCTCTGCTGGTACTCAGAGACTCTCAGACAAGCATCTTCTTCAGTCCTCTATTCAATAGTTTTCCTGCTGACCCATAAACCACACATCATCTCTGGGCATGGTTCTGTTTCTCTCTCTCTCTTTTTTCTTCTTGGTGCTGGTTTTGGGGCTTGAACTCAGGGCGAGAGTGTTGTCTCAGAGTGCTGTCTATAAATTGATCCACAGCTCTACCTGTGTTGTGTGTTTGTGTGTGTGTGTGTGTGTGTGTGTGTGTGTGTGTGTGTGTGTGTGTGTGTGTGTATGTGTTTGGTGCTTAATTGACAAAAAGAGTTTCATACATTTTCCTGCCCAGGCTGAGCTTGAATGATAAGATCTCAGATCTCAGAACTCTCCTCAGATCTCAGCTTCCCATGTAGCTAGGATTACAGACATGTGCCACTGGTGCCCGACTATGGTTACCTCTTCTTCCTTTTCTCCTGTTTCTGTGGTTCCTTTTGTTCATTCCTGGCCACCTCCATTTGGTGAAGAATGTTTTAGCCATCTTCTTTTCAATCCCTTACCTTTTCAAGAATCCATGTGTGATATGATCACCAGATGCAATCTCTTTGATCATAAATGGGATCCCATTTTACTTCCTGAACTGCCTGTTACACAGTGGCCTCAACAAATGGCCTATCTCCTTCCGTTCTCACAATAAGCCTATGATCAAAGCAGTTGTCTTTTATAAAAATTGCCAAACTGTGGGTCAGTGGCTTATACTTACAATTCTAGCTGAGATCCGAGGATCATGGTTTGAAGCCAGCTTGGGCAGACAAATCTGAGAGCCTCTTATCTTCAATTAACCACCAAAAATAAAGAGCTTTATGTACAGCACCAACCTTGAGCTGCAAAAAAGCTCAGGAGCAGTGCCTAGGTCCTGAGTTCAAGCTCTAAGACTGTCAGATGCACATGCACATACACATACATGCACATACACACACACACACACACACACACACACACACACACACACTTGTCATTTTATAGTTAAGAAATGGAGACACAGGTTAAGCAGCTTGTCCAAGATTAACTCACTGACAAACAGCAAAGCTAGGGAATAGACTCATGCCTCATGGGCTCCATCAGTCACACTTGTTCTTCCTGGACTGCCATATCAGCTGCAGAGCTCTGCCTGGTTGTTGGCAACATGAATTATGGCATCTTGAGATGGGTGGCAAATTCCTGTGCATCACTTGGCAGAGCTGAGCCTGGTGAAGCTATCTGGGTAGCCCAGGTGGACATTGTCTCAACAACAGTGATATATTCAGGTCCCATGAGAGAGAGAGACACCAGGGCCTCTTCCTTCTTCTGATTTTGTGCAGGAGGAGTTACAGCTTCAAGGAGAGTGAGAATTTGTCTCTGGTTCCTGGGCTATTGCCAAACCTGCCTTGTAGAGGCTGCTTCTGCTTAGGGATTATCACAAATTGCTGGGCCCTGCACCTGACAGCCAGCCAGTTGCACGATGTGTTCAGAAAGCCAATAGAAGCCACCACTGCAGAAGCCGTCTGTTTATGTTCCGATCCTCCTCATCCATCATGCCAGACAATGGAATCAGTGTAACAGTCACCTTCGTCCCAGATGAGGATTCAGGGTTGAGGTGTCACGTCTCTGGGGGACAGAGGACCTTAGCTCCCTCGGGGAAGGGCGGTCAACTCCTTCTGGCACGTTTGGCAGGCATTTCCTCATTCAACTCACATTTGTTAATGCATGTATTGAGCAAGTTGCTGATGCCTAGCTACTGGTAGCAGCCAGTAGTCTCTGAACTTTTCTAAAAGATGAGATGAAACAAGTGCTACCATTCCTCCAGGGTAGTCAGCAAGAGTCTGAAAGTTTAGTTCCGAGATTGCTGCTAACCGTGTGTGTGTGTGTGTGTGTGTGTGTGTGTGTGTGTGTGTGTGTGTGCGCGTGCGCGTGCGTGCGTGAGTGCACGCGCACACACTTGCCAGTACTGAAGCTTGAACTTAGAAGCTTCTGCTTGCTCTTGTTCAACTTCGTTGCTCATGGCTGTTGTTCTACCACTTTATCCATACCTGTACTTTCTTGTGCTGGTTAATTGGAAATAACAGCTTCCCAGATTTGTCTGCCCAGGATTCTCAGGTCTCAGCCTCATGAGTAGCTAGGATTATAGGCATCAATGTCGGCACACAGCTTGTTGCTAATTTTTGAATAAAAGTTCAGAAAGCCATTTTCATCCTTGGAGCCAGAACTAATCCGTTGCTTTTCATGCATGATCTCTCTCTTTACAATTGCTGATTTAAAAATAAATAAATGAGGGCTGGGAAGGTGGCTCAGTGGTAGAGTGCTTGCCTTGCATGCCTGAGGCCCTGGGTTCGATTACTCAGCACCACATAAGCAAAAAGAAAAAAGTCAGAAGTGGCGCTGTGTCTCAAGTTGTAGAGCTGAAGAGCTGAGGGACAGCGCCCAGGCCCCAGAGTTCAGGCCCCTTGACTGGACCTCCCCCCCAAAAAAATAAAAAAATAAAAAAATGATCCTTAGTTATGGTGGGCTACTAAACCTTTCAAAAGGCTTAGAAGAAAAAAGCCAGAAGTGGTGCTGTGGCTCAAGTGGTAGAGTGCTAGCTTCGAACTGAAGAGCTGAGGGATAGCACTCAGGCCCAGAGTTCAGGCCCCAGACCGGACACCCCCCTCCCGCAAAAAAAAGATACATTTCAAAAGGCTTAGAAACCAAGCAAAGGCTGGAAATATAGCTTGATGGTAAAGCATTTGTCTAATGTATATGAGGCCCGGAGTTCATCCAAAAGCACAAAACCAAATAGCAGCCAACCAAAATTCTTCCTCCTGAGCTCTAGCCTCTCTCCAAAGTGACAGCTTTTCCTTTCTGGAAAGCAGTTTGGGGACACGTAAAAAAATATGAGGGTGTTCTGTGTAGAACCTTGATTTTCTTAGCTAAACCATTTATCTTAGAAGCCTTTCTGTGCCAGTGCGATATGTTGAATTTATTCTTTTTAAAGATTGTGCAGGATTATATTGTAGGGATGTGCAATACTTAATGATGCAACTCAATGGATCTGTGTGTGTGTGTGTCAGTACTGTTGTCTAGCACTACCACTTGAGCCATAGCTCCACTTCTACTTTTTGTTGGTTAATTGGAGATAATATCTCACAGACTTTCCTGACTGGGTTAGCTTCAAATTTTGATCTTCTGATCTCAGCTTCCAGAGTAGCTGGAATTACAGGTATGAGCCACAGGTGTCTAGCCCCGTTTGATATTGACAGATGCTTGTCGGTTTTTTTTTTTTTTTTCTTTTCTGGTTGTTTTATATACAGCTCTACAATTTCCTTGGCATACTTTAGGCTAAATGCTTAGTGAAGAAACTGCTGATTCAGAAATGTGATTTAATTTGTTATAGCTGTTTCCGTATTGTCTTCTGAAGCATCCTACTATTGTATGAGACTATTTTTTCCTTACGATTTTCCTTCTTTTGGCCAATCTTGCAAAACCCATTTTCTAGTATGTGGAAGGAATATCCTGTTATCTCTAAAAATGACTTACAACTTCATTTAAAAAATTCTTTTGTGCTACTATATATGTTTGTATTCTGTCCTTTTTTGGAAGGGAGTTTAGTGAAAGTGTTATTGTTCATCTGTGTATTCATAAAGGTATTTTTGCTTTTTTTTTTTTGTGAGTCGTGGGGCTTGAACTCAGGGCCTGGGCACTGTCCCTGAGCTATTCAGTTCAAGGTTAGCTATCTATCACTTTGAGCCACAGTACCACTTCCAGTTTTCTGATGGTTTATTGGAGATAAGAGTCTCGGAAACATGGAAACATTCATTCGTGGGCTGGCTTTGGACCTCAATCCTCATATCTCAGCCTCCTGAATAGCTAGGATTACAGGTGTGAGCTACCAGCACCTGGATTATTTTTATTTTTTTAAGTTGTCTAATAAGAAAAAGGTTTTAGAGAGAAAGTCCACCTATATGAATGTAACCAAAAGCTGCTTGGCTCTAATTGAGGAGGCCAGAAGGAAAGGTAAGAGTGTGAGAATCATTTGATTGTAAAAACAATCCCATCTCATTATTCTATAGGGACTTAGCCTGTGATGGCCTTGATCCTTTGTGAGTTCCTGTAAGTAATGTACTAGTCTGCTTTTCCTAGTACTTGTGCCTAATTTGCAATTGTCATAGAGCAATGGTGTTTGGGGTTGGAGGCATGGCTCAGGTGACAGAGCACCAGCCAATGAGCAAAAACATCACATACCCAATTTGAGTCCCAGTCTCAAAAGAAAATGTGTGAGGAAAATAAAGTATTACCTGATTGAAATATTACATATAAACATCCTAATCACACAGTTTCAAATCTTTATTTAAATCATGGACCCATTTGAGTTGATTTCTTCTTTTAAAACTGCTTGAGGTAGGGATCTGATTTTATTCATCTGCAGGCAAGATATCTAATTTCTCCAGTCTCATGTATTGAAAAGATTGTCCCTTTTCCAGTACCTGCCTGTCTTTTCTGGGCATGGTCAAAAATCACTTGGCTCTAGATAGTGGGGTTTATATATAAGCTCCATATTCAGTTCCATGCATCTAAATGTATTTTTAAATATATTTTGTGCCTGTCCTTGGGCTTAAATTTAGGGCATTCAGTTCCATTCATCTAAATATGGTTTTAAATATTTTTGTGCCTGTCCTGGAGCTTGAATTTAGGGCCTGGGTGCTGTCCCTGAGCTTCTTTTGCTCAAGGCTGGTTTGACCACTTGAGATACAGCTCCGCTTCCAGCTTCTTTTTGCTTCAGATTAAGATCCTCAGATCTCAGCCTTCTGAGTCTCTAGGATTAAATATATGAGCCACCGGTGCCTGGATAGTTTTTCATTTTGAATAAAAGTTTACAGAATCAAATACTTCTTTCAAGGATAATTGAGTATATATAGTAATCAACAATTTGAATTTTGTACCTTTAAAAGGGTGTGT
Organism: Dipodomys merriami; assembly: GCF_024711535.1. Lineage (NCBI taxonomy): Eukaryota > Metazoa > Chordata > Mammalia > Rodentia > Heteromyidae > Dipodomys > Dipodomys merriami. The sequence goes on from NW_027203598.1 coordinate 51,080, forward strand.
CAGCTAGGCACTGGTGACTCACACCTATCAGTCCTTGCTACTCAGGAGGCTGGAGATCTGAGGATCATGGTTCGATGCCAACTCAGGCAGAAAAGAAGTCCTTGAAGTTCTTATCTCCTCTTAAACACCAAAAAGCTAGAAGTGTAGCTGTGGCTCAAGTCGTAGAGTGCTAGCCTTGAGCACAAAACCTCAGGGTCAGGGTCCAAGCCCCGAGTTCAAGGATCAGTTCTGGCACACATGCTCCACTAAAGAGAAATAGTAGTTATTGATCATCCCCAATACCCTTTTAATGCACAAATCCCATCTTCATCATTTGAATCCTTCCTGTGAGTACTACATAGGTGATTGCATGAATATTGGAAGCTTACTTTAGGTGAATGTCATTCTTTGCTAAGCCACAAAGACATGATTCTAATTTTATTTTCTGTGGACTTGCCTCTACATATATGTATATAATTTGTGCATAAATACATATATATGTATATGATTTAATGTAATTATAATGCAATATATGTATAATATAATGTATAATATAATATATGCTAATGTATATGCGTACATAAATTATATAAAATTATATAAATATGTAAGTAAATGTATACATAAAATTTATGTATAAATTATATACATATGTGATTTAAAATTAAATATAATTAAAAAATTTAAATTAAAAATTAAAGTATGCCTCCATCAGCCATACTGTCCTTATGTGTTCTAATTTCTCTTCACTATTTTCAGACATATTGAGTGTACAACCGATTGTAGAAAACATTGTACAATAGATTCTAGAATATGTTCCAGACCCAATCCTGGAGACTATTCCAGTGCCTATTCTAGAACCCATTCAAGAAAATACTTTCTGGAAATGTTCTAGAACATATTTTTGGAGCTATGACCTTTTGAGTTTCTGACTTGTTTGAACCTGTATATGCCCCTGTTTCTCTCTGTGTTTTCTGTCTGCTCTCCTATAGGGGTCTCTCCTGTTGTCATCTTTGTGAATTCCTTCTCTTCTTTTCCCCAACTGAACCTCATGTCCATCACCTTGCTTTTTTGCTCTTGTCATCTTGGTGAAGAGCTTGTTTTGTTTTTTAAATATATATTTTTATTGTAAAGATACTGTACAGAGGGGTTATTGTACAGAGGTTACAGTTGCTTGAGTAGGGTAATGAGTACATTTCTTATCGATCATTGTTATCCCCCCTTTGTTTTTCCCCTATGGTTCCTTTCCTCCCCACCTCCCTAACTCCTCTCCCCACTGCCCTCCTCCGTGCCTGAAGTTGTAAAGTTTGTTTTCAACATACTGTCTTGTACATCTCATTGTTACAATGAGCCAACCTCTATCCCTATTTAAGCGTCTTGTTTTTTCCCTTCCCCTCCCCAAATAAGAAAAATGTATATACAAGAATCAGGACACTAGAATCAAATACAGTGAAAACAGGGGTTATACCATGGGAAAGGAACATACCAAAGAAACCAAAAAACCCACATACTACATTATAAATATGTTAAAAACAATAGCTAGAAAGAAAAAAAAACACTGTCTATCTTGGGGTTCATTTTGCTTAACATCATCTTATGGTCATATGTACAGAGCTTTTGACCATTGCTGCATGTCCTAGACACATACCAGTTATTGCAAATAAGAGAAACTATGGGACCTATGTTTCTTTGGGCCTGGCTTATTTCACTTAAAAATTTTTTCCAAGTCTTTCCATTTCCCAACAAATGGGGCAATATCATTCTTTCTGATGGAGGCATAGAATTTCATTGTATATATATACCTCGTTTTCTTGATCCGTTCATCTACCAAGGGCATCTCAGTTGGTTCCATACCTTAGCTGAGATAAACATAATTGTACTGGTAGCTTTAGTGTAGTCTTGTTTGTGATCATTTGGGCCCCAAAAGTGGGATTGCTGGGTAATAGGGGAGCTCTATGTGGAGTCTTTTGAGGAACCTCCATATTACTTTCCAAAAGTGGTTGAACAAGTTTCCACTCTCACCAATAATGCAGTAGGCTTCCCTTCTGTCCACATCCCCTCCAGCATCTGTTGTTATTAGCTTTCTTGATTCTAGCCATTCTAAGTGGGGTGAGGTGGAATCTCAATGTTGTTTTGATTAGCTCTTCTTTTATGGCTAGAGAAATTGAGCATTTCTTCATGTGTCTATTGACCATAGTGAAGAGCTTCTTTGGGGAGTTTTCTAAGAATAGACACACAGGAACAAACATTGTAAAGAAAATTGTTTTCTGAAATTTTACTGGTTTAATCTCTGCACTTCATTGGCCTTTGACTTGGGAAGAGGACTCTGGGTTAGAAATTATTTTCTCTTCTCATTTAAAAGGCCTGGTTTCATTTTCTTTAAAGTTTCATGAAGTTCTATTGAGTCAGCATTGGTATGTATTCACGTGGTTTTTTTTTTTCTATAAGGGAATTTTTAGTTTTTTAACTATTATTTTAATATTAATATAATTTAAATTTTAATTAAAAAATCTAAATATAATTTTAATGTAATTTATTGTTAATATATTTTAATATAATTTTAATGTGTTGTACAGAGGGCCTACCATTTCATAAGTCAAGTAATGAGTACATTTCTTCTTTTGGAAACTCTCACCCCTTCCTTTACTTTCTCTGTTTCCCCTTCCCATCCCTGCCCACAAGTTATGTAAGTCATTTTCCACATAGTGTCTGCTGAATAACATGAGTTCATTTGTTTATTCTCCCTTCCTCCCTTTCTGGGCCCTTTCTTTACTCATCTCACAGAAGAAGAAAAAATCAAAAATACCATCACCACCAAAAACAACATTTGTATATTTTGCTCTTCATCTGGAGAAATCGGAAATTTCTTTGGTCATTGATTGTTGAGCACTAGCCTTGACTTATGTCTGTTTTATCCTGTACTGATCTTTTTGTTGTTGTTGTCTGTTGTGGGGCTTGAGCTCAGGGCCTGGACACTGTCCCAGAACGTTTTTATGCTCACAGCTACTGCTCTACCACTTGAGCCACGGCACCACTTCTGAGTTTTTGAGTTTTAGAGATAAGAGGCTCACAGGGACTTTGCTGACCAGGTTGGCTTTGAACAATGATCCTCACATCTCAGCCTCCTGAGTACCTAGGATTACAGGTGTGAGCATGTAATTACAACTCAGCTTGGACTGAGCCTCTCACTGTGGAAACTTAGGTAGGAAAGAATTAGAAAGTATTCTGTGATTACTGCCTTTCTATTCTTCCCCCATTTCTGTATCAGACTTCCTATTACACAGGTGCTGGAATTTCTGGATGGATTACCTGTCTTTCTAGTATTTTCTTCCTTGTTATCCATTGTTTACTCTTTTATGTATTTATATTTGCTAGATTATCTTCTACTCTGTCTTATGATCCTTAGGGTTTTTTTTTTCCCCCTACCATCCCCTAATCCTTAGGTTTTTATTTCTCCAATCACATCCTTATTTTCCAAGAGTTCTTTCAGTTTTGTTATGACTCCTTTAATAGAATCATATTTTAACTTTATGGATTCAGGGTCTCTGGCTGCTCTCTCTCACAGGCTACTAAGGACAAATTTTGTTTTTCTCTTTCAGTTTTTCATCTTCCTGAATAGTGTATGTTCCTGTCTCCTCTCACCTCTGACCCCTCCAAAGTATATTTTTCCTGTCTTGTCTTTTTCTGTTGTTGTTCAAGTCTTTTCTCATACATCAATCTTCTTTGGTTATCTGCTTATATTTAAGCATGGATACCACTGATAGGGTTCATCCAGAGCTTTTTCTGTGCATGTATGTTTGCATTTTAAGAAGATTGGTTGTGATGACTTAGGAGAATTCTGAGGGGTATTTTCTTCTTGAGGTCGTTTCTCCGTGAGATGTTTGGGTTCTGCAGAAAACAATTTCTCATATCTTGCTGAGAAAATGTGGCTATCTCTGCTTTGGTATTCCAATTGGAAATAAATGCTAAGCCCAGCGCTGGTGGCTCATGCCTGTAATCCTAGCTACTCAGGTGGTTGAGATCTGAGGATCTCAGTTCAAAGCAGCCCAGGCAGGAAAGTCCTTGAGGCTTTTATCTCCAATAAACTACTCAGAAAACCAGAAGTGGTGCTGTGGCTCAAGTGGTAGAGTGCTTGCCTTGAGCTGAAAAGCTGAGGGACAGCGCCTAGGTTCAGAGTTGAAACCCCACGACTGACAAAAAAAAAAAAAAAGACAGAAGGAAGGAAATGCTAGAGTCTCAGCAACCTCAGGCTTCCTTATCTACTCTAAGATCTTGGTTTTATTCATGCTTCAGAATCAATTGTCAGCATGGTTTGGGGTACAACTCCCCTAAGTTACGGAGCAGGTGTGGAATGGTTTTTCTTCTTTTTTTTCTCCAAGTTTTTTTTTATTATGAAAATTTTCAACCTTTGTTTTTTTTGCTGATCCTGGAGCTTGAACTCAGGGTCTGCTTGCTGTCCTTTAGCTCTTTTGCTCAAAGCTGGTGTTCTACCACTTAAGCCAGACCTCTACTTCTATCTTTGTGTTGGTGCATTGGAGATAAGATTCTCTCTAATTTTTGGCTTAGACTGGCTTTGAACCATGACCCTCAATATCTCTGCCTCCTGCATAGCTAGGATTACAGATGTTAGCCACCAATGCCTAACAATTGTGTTTTATATGCCAACTCTTGGATCCTTTCACCCTTTTAGGTTTTATACATAAACCCTTGCAATCTCCAATTTCCATACAGGCACAGAGAGGCAGTTTTACACAAGAAGAGATTCATGTCATGGAGGCAAGGAGGAGGAACCAGGAATGGAGTCCCAGTTTTCTACTTCTGGATTCTGGCAGGTAATAGCTATTTCAGATCCAATTGTACAATAAACAAGCACATTTATTCTCACATGTTCGGATGACCAAACTGATGAGTTTTGGGGGGAAAATAGGAGGCTCCAACTGACCACTCCTCCAAGAGATTTCTATTTGCCTGAGGCACTGGATATTATATTTGCAGTCCAATGATAATGGGGTTAACACGGATATTCATAATGGCGTGCATTCATCTGTTGTCTGACCTCTGGAAACCTTCAGAATCAGAACAGGTTTGCTCAAATTAGTTCTAGATTTAGTCCTCATCCAGATGTCATACAGAGTCCCTCAGAGTGCCCGATATTTAGTAGGGTCTTCAGTTATTTGTTGAAGGATTGCCATAAATCACTCAAGTCCTATTAATCAAATGGTCAATCTTTTAATCATTGAGTTGCCAAGTTGAAAGGGCCTTTTAGTCTGTGTCATACCTGAGGTCTAAACATTTTTAAAAATGAAGTCAGGCATTGACTCTACCCTCTTGTACTCTGTTATTAACAATCTTCTTTATCCTCCCATTGATCTCAAATGTCTGGCTCCAAATTCTATTTGTGTGACTGTTCTTTCCCCAAGAAAGCCCATTTGCAATTGCTCTTGTTTTATTCTATTTTTTCTTTCCTTTGTGTTCTTGAGCATAAGGTCTACCTGTATAAGCCAAATTTGACTTCTAAGGAGTCCCGAGTGGCCTTGAACTCATGACTTTCTGCTGATTGGGATTATAGACATTTACTATTTCATACCCACCCTGAAACAAATTTTTCCTGCATATCAATTAACTAATGTTTATATCATCAAACATACCTGCAGAATGGCTTTTGATGATAATAGGAGTTTCAGGACCAAACAAGTAGCCATGAGCCTTAGAGATTTTGTGCTTTCTCCTGCGGTTATATAGCCTGATAAGCATTGCAGAAATCTTTGCAATATTTCTGCCCTCTAGAAACTCATAGTCTGGATGGAAAAAGTAAATCCAGACCAATTACGGGAGCTTTTGTTGTGGTTTCTTTGAAAAGGGAACTAGTAGCGTGGGCTCAGATTGAGTGCACATGACAGGAAGTGCACACCCCAAACAGCAAATTTCTTCTTTATATTTGCCTAACTTTCCACCAAAATGTCAAGACTTTGCCTACTTTCATCACTTGTATGGCCAGTGTCTAGAACAGTACTCAGATATTTCAGGGAAGAAGAGGAAGAGGTGAAGGTAGATGCATGGGGTAGATTCAGAGACTAACAGCTATAATAACTTTTCTTCTGAGGATACGTGTTTATTGTTGCCCCTAGTAAGTTATCTCATGAACACATATCCAAAACAAAAGCAAACAAAAAATTCCCTTCCATCTCTGAAAGCATCTCATTCTATGACTTTATAAACTGTACAAGTGCTAGTGGTTAGTAATAGCAGAAGTTTGGTTATTTCAATAGCTGGTGGAGGACAACATAATATGTATTTTTGAACTGGATATTGAGCTATTTTATTCCCTGAGGTTATACTTCTGTTAGTTTTTCTTTAATGTAGCCAAAGGTAGGGAGCGTTTCCTAGTCTATCACCAGGTTCTGTTTGCAGGTCTCAAGGCGGCTGCACACCGACCTACTAATATGGCTAAAGTCTATGATGTTAAGACAAGGACTAGAAGAAAGTCCGGCGGCATACCCAGAGAAATTACAGGGAGCTTTTTCACAATATAACCCTTATGATTTGAACACTCCCGAATCTACTCAAATGCTTATGTTTTTATACATAAATCAGGCTGCCCTGGACATAACGAGAAAATTACAGTCATTACAGAGATTAGGAGAAAGAAATGTGAGGGAATTAGTTGACATGGCAGAGAAGGTGTACAATAAGAGAGAAACTTCAGAGCAGAAAGAGGAAAGGAAGAAAGGGAAAGAGAAGTGGAAAGAAAAGAGAGAGAAAATGAACAAGAAAAGAATCTGACCTGGGTCCTGCAGCAACAACAGGCATTACATAGGAAGGAATTGAAGGAGATTCTGGCTGTGACTCATGTCGGGGATAGGGGACCCTGGAGACCCAGAAGGAATGGAAATGATTTCCAAAAACCCAGGCTGAGACTGGGGGGAAACCAGTGTGCATATTGTAAGGAATAAGGGCCCATGAGTGTCCCTTTAAGAAAGAAGAAGACAAGAAAACCAGGAACGGAAAGTCCTTTCCACCCAAAAGTCCCCAAGTCCTAGCAGCCAGAGAATTAGACTAAGACAGTGACTAAGGGGGACGGGGCTTGGAACCCTTCCCTGAGCCTAGGATAACCTTAAGAGTGGAAGGGAAACTTGTGACGTTCCTGGTTGATACAGGGCTTAAAACTCAGTATTAAGGGCCAACAAGGGAAAAATAAAAAATAAGAAAGCTATAATATAAGGTGCCACTGGTATCAAAACTTATGATTGGACTACAAACAGGACAGTGGACTTAGGAAATGGCCAAGTGACACATTCCTTCCTAGTTATCTCAGAATGCCCATATCCTCTTCTAGGAAAAGACCTCTTGTCAAAAATGACAGCCCAAATCCAATTTACTGGAGGAGGAATGAAGGATCTAAATGAAGCAGGAGAACCAATGAAAGTGTTAGTGACTTGTGCCCAGAGGAATATAGATTTCATCAGACTGAATTCCCCAAGAAAATTGAGTCTGAGGTTGAATTATGGTTGAGAGAATACCTGAAAGCCAGGACAGAAACAGCAGGAATGGGGTGGGCACAGCATATGCCTCCTATCTTTGTGGAGCTGAAATCAGGAGCAGATGCATTTTAAATAAAACAATATCCTATGTCCATTGATACCTGAAAAGGCATAATTCCACATATACGGAGGTTGATAAAAGGACTCCTCATACAGACTCAATCAGCATGGAACACCTTTACTGCGCATTCAGAAGCCCAACAGCTTCGATTATAGGCCAGTTCAGGATCTGAGAGAAGTAAATAAAAGAGTAATGGACATTCATTCAACCGTGCCAACCCCTTATGCTTTGTTGAGTTCCTTACCTCTGGACAGGAAATGGTATTCAGTCTTGGACTTAAAAGATGCTTTTTTCAGCTTTCCCCTGGCCCTTAAAAGTCAGGTATTGTTTGCATTTGAGTGGTATGATCCTGAGGGAGGCGTCAGCAGACAGCTAACATGGACTAGACTTCTCCAGAGATTCAAAAATTTCCCTACTCTGTTTGATGAAACACTTCACGAAGACCTACGTGAGTATCAGGAAATGAACCCAGGTGTGAGTCTGTTGCAGTATGTTGATGATCTACTGATAGCCACTAAGACCGAATTAGAATGCAGAGAAGGAATTGCCAATCTGTTACAAACTCTGGGAGAGCTTGGGTATCAGGCATCGGCCAAGAAGGCCCAGCTTTGTAAACCAGAAGTACAGTATTTGGGATATATCCTCAGAGATGGGCAGAGGTGGCTGACTGAGGCAAGAAAAGAGACTGTGTTAAAGATACCAACTACAAAAATTCCAAAGCAAGTGAAGGAGTTTCTGGGGACTGCAGGATTCTGCAGAGTGTGGATACCAGGCTTTGCAGAAATAGCCCCTCCCCTGTATGAGGCCACAAAACTAACACAACAGCAGGCCTTTGAACTTCTGTAGTGACTCCTCTTGCAGGCTCCAGCATTGGACTTTCCAGGTGTATCTAAACCTTTTACCCTTTTTTGTGGATGAGGAGGGAGTGGCTAAGGGGGTGCTAACCCAGAAGCTAGGACCATGGAAAAGGCCTGTAGCCTATTTATCAAAAAGGCTGGACTCTGTGGCAACCGGATGGCCACTGTGCTTATGAATAATAACAGCAGTGGCTCTCCTGGTTAAAGATGCCACTAAGATAACGCTGAGAGAGCCCTTGACTGTGGCCACTCCCCATGCTCTGGAAGGAGTTCTTAAGCAACCACCTGATAGATGGATGAGCAATGCCAGGATGACCCATTATCAGACTCTCCAGCTCAACCCAGGACACGTAACCTTTTGCATGCCAACTTCCCTCAACCCAGCTACTCTTCTGTCAGATCCTGACTATGAGAAGCTGCTACATCAATGTGAGGAAATACTAGCTCATGTCCATGGGACCAGAGCAGACCTGCAAGACCAACCACTGCAGAATCCTGACCTGACACTGTACAACGATGGAAGAAGTTTCATCAGGGATGGACACAGGTATGTGGGAGCTGCAGTGACCAGGAAGATCAGGCAGTTTGGGCAGAAGCATTGCCCAGAGGGACCTCAGCCCAGTGAGTGGAGCAAGTGGCATTAACAAAAGCCTTAAACATGGCTGGAGGGAAAAGAATGAATGTCTATACAGACAGTAGGTACCCTTTTGCAACAGCCCATATACATGAAGCTATATATGAAGAAAGAGTCCTGCTAACAGCAGAGGGAAAACTATTAAAAATAAGGAACAGATTTTTGGGACTGCTTAGAGTTGTGTGGGACCCGGCACGGTTGGCCATCATGCACTGTCCAGGGCATCAAAAAGGGGACACCAAGACAGTGAAAGGCAACAGATTGGCCGATCAGACTGCTAGACAAGCAGCAGCAGGAAAATTAATCGCCTTGGTGGCCAGACACATACATCCTGGACCTAGAATGCTACCAGTACAGGCAGACTACACTAAAGAAGAAGAGGAATGGGAATCAAAACTTCCTATGGCCCAAAAACTAGATGGATGATGGTGCCTAGCTAACTCAAAAAATTTAATTCCCTGAGTTCTAGGACTACAGATGTTAAAAAGAATTCACCGTGCCTCACACATGGGAACCAGGAGGATGCAGGACTTGCTAAGAGGCTCGAAGATCAAGATAAGAGAAGGAAATGAACTAATAGAAGACATTGTTAAAAAATGAAGAGCATGCCAGCTAACTAATGCCAGAAGGGGAAAAAAAGTTAATGGAAGTCGAATAAGGGTGACTAGGCCAGGAACGTACTGGGAGGAGGCTTTCACTGAACTTAAGAAAGGAAAGTTTGGTGACAAGTATTTACTAGTGTTTGTAGACATCTTTTCAGGATGAACTGAGGTTTTCCCAACCAAGCAAGAGACTTTGGGAATAGTGGCCAAGAAGATTATACAGGAAATTCTCCCAAGATATGGGTTTCCTGCAGTAATAGGGTTGGACAATGGGCCAGCCTTTGTATCCAAGGTAAGTCAGGGAATAGCCACTGCACTGGGGACAGAATGGAATTGCACTGTGCTTGTAGACCCCAGGGTTCAGGACAGGTTGAAAGAATGAATCAGACACTAAAAGACACCTTGACTAAATTAGCCTTGGAGACTGGCCCAGACTGGGTGACCCTTCTTCCCTTGGCCCTCTTCCGAGTTAGGAACTCTCCTTACCAGTTAGGATTGACTCCCTTTGAGATCATGTATGGCAATCCACCCCCAATGATCCTTAGCCTCCAATCAGAATTATTGGAGGAGCTGGGTGATGGAGACTTAATAACAACTGTTCCATTCTTGCAGAAGGTGCATGGAGAAATCTGGCCTAAGATAAAAGCCATTTACGAATCTGCTTCTATACCCAATCCTCACTCTTTCAGGCCTGGAGACTTGGGTCCTGGTCAGAAGGCATCACCCAAGGCACTGGAGTCTAGGTTGAAAGGGCCCTATATGGTGATTCTGACCACTCCCACAGCTTTAAAGGTGCATGGAGTAACTGCGTGGATCCACCACACCCACACCAAGCCACCTGATCTCTTCAATCCTGAGGAGGAGGAGCCAGAAGCATCTTCAGTGTCAGCATGGGAGGGTGTGCCTCACCCAAACAACCAACAACAAGATCAGATCACCCAACAACAAGATCAGAAGATTGTCCAAGGACTGTTTCTACTATTGATAAGTACTGTGGTAAAGGGAATTAACCCTCATGCCCCTTACCAACTAACTCGGCTGGTGACTCCTAAATGGGGCAAACCTATCCCTGTGGCAACAACAGAAGCCCCACTTAATACCTGGTGGCCAGACTTAACAATAGACTTATGTGATTTAGCAATTGGGAGTTGGGATATTCCCACCATTATGACCCTAGCAAACTGCATGAATACAATGGCCAAACAACTTGTACAGCAACAAAAAGACATTGTAACTCACATGGGCTAGACAATAGGCCAGGAGGATGTGCCACCCAAGCCAGAAGATATTACTTAGGGAGATGGCCTATCTATGTGTGTCCTAGGGATGGGAGGAGCCCAGATCTTGCAAAAGGTGCGGTTATGAATGAGACTATTTTTGCAAAGAATGGGGTTGTGAAACCACAGGAGATGGACATTGGAAGCCATCCTCTAACTGGGACCTTATTACTATGGCTAGAAAATGGACCTATCAGGGTGAAAAAATTTGTGGAGCAATTCTAGATGGACCGTGCAAAAAATTCCGGTGTAATCCTCTAACTATTATGTTTACTGAGAAAGGGAAACAATTTCCTGTTTGGGCCCAATGGAGGACATGGGGACTGAGGTTACATAAGGATGATTATGACCATAGATTAATTTTCAGAATAAACCTTAGACAAGAAGTCATTAGAATAGCCCCGGTGGGCCCTAACCAGGTTATTCAGCCTATTTGGCCCAAGAAAGCCCCACCTGTACCACCCCAACCAGAAAACTAACTAGCCCTATAGTTACAGAGTAACACCCTACATTATTAGGGCAGCAACCCCCAGAAAAATAGAACCAGTGAACCTAGTACTAGCATTGCCTAAAAATCCACTAATAGAATTGGTTATAGGTTCCTTTGCATTATTAAATGCCTCTAACTCAGAATTAACTATCTCTTGTTGGCTATGCTATGACACTGTACCACCTTATTATGAGGGGATAGCAGTGGTAGGTAATGTAACCAGGACTGTGAACCAAAAGGAGTGCAGATGGACTAGTCAAGTTGGATTAACAATGGGCCGAGTTACAGGTCAAGGGATCTGCATAGGTGAAGTACCTCAGGATATGAATTAGATTTGCAACAAAACCATAAAACTGCCTGAGAAGGGGACTGAACAGATGAAATATTTGATTCCTCCTAGCAATATATGGTGGGTGTGTAATCAATCTGGACTAACTAGTTGTGTGCATATAAAAATTATAATGTAATGAGGAATTTTAATATTTATATGAAGCTCCAAAATTTAAGAAAGATAGATATAAAAGAGAGCCTTTCACAGCTCTTACAATTAGCCTGCTGTTAGGTGCAAGCATTGGAGGGTTAGGAACAGGAATAGCGGCTTTAACAAGACATGAACAGCATTATTCAGCCTTGAGGGAATCAATAGATGAAGATATTAAAAGAATAGAAAGCTCGATTTCCCACTTGCAAGATTCCTTAACTTCTTTAACAGAGGTGGCCTTACAGCACAGAAGAGGACTAGAATTCTATTTTTACAACAAGGTGGACTATGAGCTGCATTGGGAGAAGAATGCTGTTTTATGTAAATCACTCAGGGGTAGTGAAAAATAACATAACAAAAGTTAAGGAAGGATTAGAAGAACGAAAGAAAAAATGAGAGTCTGGACAGAGATAGTTTGAATCATGGTTTAATTTTTCTCCTTGGACAACTACCTTAATTTCTATGTTAATTGGACCCTTGCTTATATTACTGCTATTGCATACTGTTGGGCCTTGCTTGCTAAACAGATTGTTACAATATATAAGGGAAAGTTTGGAGACTGTAGAATTAATGGTACAACACACCTATAGTCCTGTAAACATATCTGATGTTGAAACTGAGATGTAATTTCATCAAGATTGATAACTGTGCCAAAACTCAAGGGGGGAATATCAGAACCAAACTAAAGCCATATTGTGATAGCTTCAAAAGTTGACTTGTGTCAGTCTTTAATTCCTGTTCCAAGTTAATGTTGCAAAGGTTGTAAAAATGAGATGAACAATAACATGTTTGCGCAAAATTTTTGAGAACTGTTATTTAAAGATTACAGAACACCCGAGAACAGGATGGTTTTATGACCCAGTCAGCAGAAGATTAACCACAAGAGTTGTCTGCCTTGACGGCTCAAGCAGACACCTGGTCCTGACCAATCAGAATCGAACTTGTCCCTAAACCATAGCATTGCTGTAATTTTGTGGTTTTTGCCTTTATAGGCCCAGCTGTACTGTTGCTCGGGCCCCCCTCCCTTCCTCTGCTGCGTCCGGGGATACAGGACGAGGACTGAGCCTTGGCTTGTTGAATAAACCTTGCATTTTGCAGTTCGGGTTGCCTGGTCTCTCGGTAGTCGTCAGAGGGTCTCTGGGACTTGGGTATAACACCTTCAAGTGGGAAAGGGAAAGAGGAAGTAATAGTGGTGGGAGGGATAGTGGCAAGTGCTTTTCTAAGGCATGCCTGTGTGCAGCTGAGTGGACACACCTCAGCCTCCGAGATACCACCTGGTTTCTTGGAAATAGCTGCATTCCATCCCCACTCTTCTTGTGTTGTCTTCCTTGGGCCACCCTTCTGAGGGGACAGTGCTGTCAGCTGTCAGTTGAGTACCACAGACCAAGCACATCAGCCATGCTAAGGACATTCAGGTTGTGTCTGCTGGACCTACTGATCCTGTGTCCATCCTAGGAACACATGCCTGGTCACAGCACGGTCAACTACTTTCCACATTCTGGGTCTACTTCCCCTTCACACCTCAGGAACTGCACAAACCAGGAATACATAGGGCCTCTCACACAGACACTTGTGACTTCAGTGGTAACCTCCCAAGCCTCTCGCTGCCCATTGGGTCTGGGATTTGAGGCAATGAGTAGGGCTAGACCCCTATGCCCACTGCATGAGGGATGATACCCAATGAACACCTGAAGTTTCAGACTTAAAGTCTCCCATCTGCGGTTGTTTAAACAACATCTCTATATGGGCACTGTCATAAATAGGACTTTGTAGCTGGGCGGCAGTGGCTCGTGCCTGCAATCCTAGATACTCAGGAGGCTAAGATATGACATGTTTGACACCAGACTGAGCAGGAAAATCAATGAGACTCATATCTAATTAACCACAGAAAGCTTGAAGTGGAGCTCTGGACCAAGTGGTAGAGTGTTATCCTTGAATGAAGAAGCTGAGGGACAGCACTCAGGTCATAAGTTCAAGCCCTAGTTAGGCAGGTGGTAGGGATCGAAAGGTGGTGTAAATAGTTAGCAAGGCCTAAGATAAGCTCATTATCAAAAACGCGAAAGAGATTAAGAAAAACTAGTACGAAGAATGGGAATGAAGAACGACATACCATCATTGAGTATCCTACAAACAACACCAATAGCTCCAAATATTAAACACCATGGAAAAATATCTAGAGGTTACAAAAACTGACTTCAGAAATTTCAGAACATCTGGGTGGCTTTAATTACTAATGCATGACATCCTTTTAAAAACAGAAGAAGTGTGGCACACATTTGACTTCTTGATGGATTCTACCAAATATTTATGAAATGAAATTTGTAAAGATGAATTTGAAAGTTACCTGGGTTAATGGTTATGTGAAGAGACAGACATATTGATGAACATAGAAAAGATAGCCAGGCCCAGGGGCTTTTTTATCTTTTTTGTCGGTCATGAGGCTTGAACTCTGGGCCTGGGTGCTGTCTCTCAGCTCTTCAGCTCCAGGCTAGTGCTCAACCACTTGAGCCACTTCCGGTTTTCTGGTAGTTACCTGGAGATGAGAATCCCGCAGACTTTCTTGTCCAGGCTGGCTTTGAACTGCGATCCTCAGAACTCAGCCTCCTGAGTAGCTAGGATTACAGGTGTGAACCACCAGCGCCTGGCCCCAGGGGCTTTTACCTGTCATTTTAGCTCTTCACGGGTGGGGTAGGAGAGCTTAGGATCACCATTAGGATAGTTCATGAGACACTTACCTCCATGAACTACCAAAAGGCCTGAAGTGAAGCTGTGGTTCAATAGTAAAGTACTGGCTTTTAGGAGAAAGGGAAAGGACTGTGCTCTGAGTTCAAGCTCCTGCAGTGGCACAAAGCAAAACAAAACAGAGATCAAAGTAAAAAAAGTAAATAGTGGGAAATGTGTGCTTATGTAGACCTCTGACATAAGGACTGGACAGGCCTACGACAAATCTTGGCGAAGTCACCTTTGCAAATACACTGGCAGGGCTGACCATGGCCAGTGCATGGTTCCTTGAACTAAAGGCAGAGGTCCAGAAGCAGAGGTCCAGAAGCAGAGGTCCAGCTCCTGAGTAGCTGGGATTAAGCACACCAAGCTAAGAAATAGGCTAGGATTTGAGCCAGAATTAAGTGCAGCAAAGAGGTTAAGTGCAGCAAATCCGTCTGCCTGACTGAGCGTACATGGCATTTGACTATTTTCTCTGCCACTGCTTAGCTGTATTCCAGAAAGGATTGCAGAGGGAAAAGCAGATTGCAGAGGGAGAATCAGATAAAAAGCTGATAATCTGAACGAAAGCTCCAATGAAATAAAAACTACCTCTGAGTACTGGTGGCTCACATGGGTAATCCTAGTTACTCAGGAGGCAGAGATTTTGAGGATCGGGTTCAAAACCAGCCAAGGCAGGAAACTCCATGAGACCGACCCTTCCTTATCTCCAATAAAAAAACCACAAGAAAACCAAAAGTAGTTCTGTGACTCAAGTGATAGAGTTTTAGCCTTGAGATGAAGAACTGAAGGACATCGCCCAGGCCCAGAGTTCAAGCCCCACCACTGACCAAAATAAACCAAAAACAAACAAACAAACAAAAAAATCCTGCCCTTGCTCACTAACCAGCAGGCTCACCACGAATGGGTGCCTACATTTTCAGAATAAGTAATGGGAGATGCTTA
>NW_027203599.1:0-66657 GCF_024711535.1 Dipodomys merriami
GAAATCTTCTATAGGAGTTGGGTGGAGAGACTGTGTGACAGGAGCCATATTACTAATTGGAAGGAAACTCAAGAATGCAGATACATAGTCCAAGGGCCAGAAAAGTACGTAAAAAGAAAGCCTTGGAAGGCATTTTGAGTCATCTTGGCAGCCAGTCTTGTTCTAGATGAGAACGCAGAGGTGGCCCGAATTTACCTTCCCATCAGTGGCTGGTGTTCTGCCTAAGACCTGCTTCACAATGGTCTCCTGATTCCCTTTGGGAAAATCCTCTTCCAATGACATCTTCTCCATGAGCCCATGACTCGTGTCTGTCATCTGAGCTACTCAGGAGGCTGAGATGTGAGGATTGTAGTTCAAAGCCAGTGTAGGGCAAGAAAGTCTGAGAGACTTAAAAATCTCTAATGAATCACCCAGAAAGCCAGAAGTGGAGCTGTGTGGCTCGTGGAGCTAGTGGTAGAGCACAAGCTTTGAGTGAAAAAGCTGAGACACAACATCCAGGTCCTGAGTTCAAGCCTCAGTACTGACACCAAAAAAATTTTAAGGTGATTTTATCATGATTTTTTTCCTATTTTCCTCAAATTGAAGCATCTCTCTGAACACCTGTTTCCTTTTCTCAAGTGTCTCATGGGAGGAACTCTGCTGATGATTTACTTTTCCCAGATTTCCCCGTTATGATGGTGCCATAAAAGCAGCCTTGGTGCTAGCCATCTTCTCAAGCATCTCACATCGAATAGTTCACTGTTGTTATCTCAGGCCCAACTTCTAGCCAATGTGAGGTGGAGGAGCAGAGGGAGGAAAGCCAGGGCTCTCCACCTGTCTGTGTCAGTGTCTTTGGTTGACAACATGCTGGTTTGAGAGATCTCAAGCATTTGAAGTAGGGAAAAAGTTCAGCATCATGTCTGACTGATAGAAGGTGCTCAGTCAGTAAAATGTCTTATTCCTTCTAGGACTGGCCATGTGGATTCACTGGAAGGCATTGCCAGCGGTTCTGTCAAGAGTTCTAGAATAAAGTTCATTTTCAACAGTGTCTTGCACAAATAGACACTGTAGAACATCCAAAGTCTTCTAATTAAATATGGAAGTGTGCCCTCCTTCCAGGGAAGGGGATTCTGAGTGAGAGGGAGGGGTGCAGAGAGTTCTGGGAGATTGTTTGAGTGACTGATGCTTAGGCTTCAAGCTATGGCACACAGGTGGCAAGGAGTCTGGTGCTAGCAGATGGGCAGCTTTCAGTGCAGGGTGTAGCTGATTCCTGCATGGACTGAGGGGGCCCTGACTGGATACAGAACGAGGCCATTTTCTCCTTCCAGTTCTCTGTATGGCGTGTTTCTTTATAACTGGGATGCAAAGGCTGACAATTCTGCCCGCCCCACCAGTGATAGCTGTTCCTAGCATGCATGTGCACACAGACATGCCCACCGTCAACATTTTCAGTATTCCATTCACCTTAGTATTGTCACCAGGGAACACAGTGTGGCTCCCAGCCATGGCAAAAATGAACATTGAGGGCTGGGAAGGTGGCTCAGTGATAGAGTGCTTGCCTGAGGCCCTGGGTTTGATTCCTCAGCACCACATAAGCAAAAAGAAAAAAGCTGGAAGTGGTGCTGTGGGGCAAGTGGTAAAGTGCTAGCCTTGAGCTGAAGAGCTAAGGGACAGTGCCCAGGCCCAGAGTTCAGGTCCCACGACAGGACTTCCCCCCCCTAAAAAATGAACATTGAGCCTGGTTGTCAGGGTCGCCTGGAGGAGGGGTGTGTGGCTTTTAAATGGAAGGTTGGGGTGGGGGAAATCACTTGGGGAAAAAATGGCAAGATGTTGGTTATGGGGACTGAAAGGAGGTACCCATCGCCTGGACAGGGGGGATGGGGAAAGAGAGCTACCTCTCCACATCAGGGAATTGTCTGTGGGCAAGGAAAGCTTCTGTCCCTTCTGCTCCCTGAGGGTACAAAGAGGCTCCCGATGACTTCCCTCTTCCTCCTTTTGTGGGTGCCCCAGTATTGGGGCTTGAACTCAGTGCCTAGGTGTTATCCTTTAGATTTTCCTGTGCTCCAGGCAGCTGGTGCCTTACCATTTGAGCCAAAGCTCCGCTTTCAGATATATATATACACATATGTATTTATATCTGTATATATGTGTATATACATATGTACAAATACATGTATATGTATATATACAGATATATATTCAAATATATATTATGAAAACTTTATTTATTTAATATATTTTTGTAAAGATACTGTACAGAGGGTTACAGTTACATGAGTAAGGTAATGAGTACATTTCCCATGGAAGCATTGTTACTTCCTCCTCTGTTTTTCCCATACCATCCCTTCCCTCCCTACCGGCCCACTCCTCCCACCCCCCCCAGAAGTTGTAAACTTCATTTTCAACACAATTTCTTGTACACCTCATTGTCACAATGGGTCAACCTGTATCTTTATTTCAGCATTTTGTTATTTCCCTTCCCTTCCCCAAATTAGAAAATTGTATATACAAGATGCAGGGCACTACAATCAATGAACCAGGGGTTATACCAATGGGGAAAGAACAGACAAAACAAACAAAAAAATCACATAGTACATTATACATACATTAAAATAACAGCAAGAAAGATAAAACCTCTTGTTTCCCTATCTTGGGGGGGGGGAGGCGGAGTTAATTTCACTTAGCATCATATTATATGGTCATATGACAGGCTTTTTTCTAACCTGGGCTTTGAACTAAGATCATCAGATCTCAGCTCAGATTAAAAGTGTGAGCCACCCATGCTTGGCTTTGCTCAGAATTTTTATCCCAAGGGTCTTCTGCCAGCTCTCATTTGTCTGGGGGAGGAGGAGACACCAGTGGGAAAAGGAATGTGAGCTTTTGGTGGAGGGGGCTAGTGAAGCTAGAACTTTCTGGAAGATGGAGTTCTTTATCTCCATCAGGGCTTCAATGCTTTGGACTTCCAGTATCCACAATCACTTTTTGGGGGGGCTGTAAGTGGGGATTGAACTCAGGGCCTGGATATTGATCTTTAGGCTAGCACTCTACTACATGAGCCATAGCTCCACTCCCATCATTTTGGTGTAAATTGGAGATAAGAGTCTTATAAATTTTCCTGCTTAGGCTAGCTTTGAACCTTGAGCCTCAGATCTCAGTTTCCTGAGTAGCTTGGATTACAGGCCTGAGCCACCAGTGCCCAGCTTACAATGACTGTTTAGTGAGAGGTAGCTATAGGCAGCCTGTAGGTAGATGACTTGTTAGATGGGTTTGGTTTAGTACCAGCGAATTGTTCCTGGAACTTAAGCTTGGAGCTTGGGTGCTGTCCCTGAGTTTTTGTGCTCCGGGCTGCTGCTCTATCACTTGAGCCTCAAGTCTACCTCCAGCCTTTTGGTTAATTGGAGATGAGAGTCTCATGAATTTTCAGGATGGCTTTGAATCATGGTCCTCAGATCTCAGCCTCCTGAGTAGCTAGGATTACAGGCATGAGCCACTGGTGCCTGACTTAAAAATGAGATATTTTCACATGCAATTCACATGTGTTTCTGGCTCCTCTGGGACACCAGATTTTTTTGATAACATTGGTCTTTTTTTGCCAGTCCTGGGGCTTGAACTTAGGACACTGTCCCTGAGCTTCTTTTGATCAAGGCTAGCATGCTACCACTTGAGCCATGGCACCACTTCCGGCTTTTCTATTTATGTGGTACTGAGGAATTGAACCCAGGACTTCATGCATGATAGGCAAGCACTCTATCATTAAGTCACATTTCAAGCCAATATTGATCCTTATACGTCTTCAGTAGTATACTATGAGAAATTGGTTTGTGTGTGTGTGTGTTTGTGCATGCATGCATGTGTGTGCATATGTGTGTGTACATATGAATGAGTATACACCTTGCTTTGCACTTGCCCAGAGCTCTCTAGTTCCAGACCTCTTGACCTGTCTAGCCATTTTAATACTTGATGGCCCAATCATTTATGACACCTGATCCAGGCAATCATTTAACCTTAGAAGTAAGTACATGAGGCCCAGATAAGGTGTGTGACTTTATCAGAGTCACACAGCCTCCTCCACAGACAGAGTAGGCATTGTTTACATAATATGAAGTGGCCCTGTGGCTCAAGTGGTAGAGTGCCAACTTTGAGCAAAAGAAACAAAAAGTGCAAGATCCTGAGTTCAAATCCTAGTACTGACACAAAAGACAAGGCTTTCTCTGCATCTCTATGTTATGGCATCTCATTTACCTCAGAGATGATCGTTGTTAAGATTCCTGAGTGCTTACTTCAACATTTTATTTGGATGAATCTAATAAATTCTTTCTCCCCCAGTATTTTAACACAACAGTAATTAGGCCACTCATGGTGTGTGCAGACCTCTTCAATTTTTGCTTAACATTTTTGCTTTCATTTCAGCACACAGGACTCTTTCATTTATCTCTTTTTTTGGCCGGTTGTGGGGCTTGAACTCTGGGCCTGAACACTGTCCCTCAGCATTTCAGCTCAAGCCAAGTGCTCTACCACTTGAGCCACAGTGCCACTTCTGGTTTTCTGGTGGTTTATGGAAGATATGCCAGCCTAGGCTGGCTCTGAACTGTGACCCTCAGATCTCAGCTTCCTGAGTAGCTAGGATTACAGGTGTGAGGCACTGGCACCTGGCTTTATTTATCTTTGATGGTTGCTTATGACAGATGAACGTAGGCTATTAGTCAGGACCAACAAAGTTAATCCACTAAGAAGCACAGACAAGAAACTTCTTAGATTTTGTGGATCCTAGGATCTCTGGACCTACTCTTCTTCCTTCCTCTTCTTTTGAACACTGCTTTAACAATGCAAGGATTATCACTAGCTCACACCAACAGTCTGATGGGGCTACTACCTCTGGTCTCAAATCACAGCTCATTTACTCAGGCCTAAGGTAGAAAAAACAAAATGTATCTACCAGACACTTTGGGGACACATTTCAAGCAAAATCGTGACCAGTCTTGCCTCAACCTTTGCATCTATGAGTAAGAGAAGAAATCATGTGGAGACAGTGATTCACAGACTCCGGGCTATTCAGTGGGTACAGCAGAGCTGCTGGAAGCTCTTCAGTCATTCCTTCAGAGAGCTCTGTCCATTGTGATGAAGATTTGTCCCCTGCTAGAGGCTTACCTGGAACTTGTCTTGGAATACAAAATTGGAAAGACTCACCATTTTCTCAATTTGAGAGAGAGGCTCAGAGCATAGCCGCACCCCTCCCCCCAATGCTGCTTTATCACTTTCCTCCTTTTTTTTTTTTTGGTACCACTTCTGTTGTTCACAGTCTTTGGTGATAGCCCTGCTACCCACACTTTTAGGGCCAGTGAGTGGATCCATGTGGAATGGAGGGGAAAGGAGTTGTTTCATCACTTTGGAGGCTTCTGGCTACCATGAACAGAACCCTGTGGCACAAATGAATTTAAATAAACAACATCAGATATATACCACGTGCAGGTACAGAAGGAGGGATGTGTCAAGATAAGACGCAGACAGTAGCTGGGTGGGGATGCATCATGGTTTATTTTGGCATATCTATTCAACATATTAAGTCCATCTTTGGGAATAAGATGGTGGCCTTGCTCTAGGAGACATTGTCTGCTGTTGCTTCACAGAGACAGGAAACTTCTCCCCTCCTCCCTTACACCCTTGACATGCATTCCCTCATTCGCCAGAACTGCATCACCTGGCCAATTGCTGAGCCAATCATTGATAAGAGGAATTTAGAAAACAAGCCCTGGCTGAGAAAAATTCTCTGGGGTTGAACAGATAGCTGTTTGGGCTGCCACTGCCCTTTTTAAAAATTCACTGTGTATTTTTGTTTGTCAAGCAGATCACATCTGGGACACTGGCAGAGAGGAAAGTGGGTAGAACTTTTCTTCTTCAGGGGAGAGATAGGGAGAGTTCTTTCTCTGCAAATCCCTTATCTGAGCAAACCTAGGTCCTGGGAATGAATGGACTCGGAGGAAGGCATTAGAGTGACAGGGAGGAAGAGGAAGAGGTGTAGCTTCAGAGTGAAGCCCGCCTCCTACTTCCTTTTCCATCTTTCTTTACTTTTTCTTCTTCTAAAGTTTCTGTTCTCTGCAGAGACCCAAGCATCCAGAATAGAAGCTCCCAATAGATTTATCTACTCATTTATCCTTCTCTGGGAACAATTGCTTTGTTAGCAGTGAAAAGATTTTTTCACCCAATCTTTGTTTTCACCCTTGTGGGCTTTCTGCTTATTATTGGTTGTTTTTTTTGTTGTTTTGTTTTGTTTTCTTGCTTTTCCTTTTTGTACCAGTCCTGGACACTGTCTCTGAATTATTTTTTGCTCAAGGCTGGCACTCTACCACTTGAGTCACAGCTCCAATTCTGGTGGTTTCTTTTGTTAAATTTTTTGGGGGGGTCCGGTCATGGGGCCTGAACTCTGGGCCTGGGTGCTGTCCCTCAGCTCTTCAGCTCAAGGCTAGCGCTCTACCACTTGAGCCACAGTGCCACTTTCTGGCTTTTTTTCTTTTTGCTTATGTTGTGCTTAGGAATTGAACCCAGAGCCTCAGGCATGCAAGGCAAGCGCTCTACCACTGAACCACCTTCCCAGCCCTGGTGGTTTCTTTTGGTAGTTAATTAAAAAAGAAGAGTCTCACAGGCTTTCCTACCCAAGCTGGCTTTGAACTGCGATCCTTAGATCTCAGCCTCCTGAGTAGTTAGGATGACAGCGGTGAGCCACAGGCTCCTGGCTCTGCTGATTATATTTTAAGCTTAAAATGGAAAAGCTTCTCTTTGAAATCTTCGCTTATGTGTCAAATGTCACTGGAGAGTTGGAACCAATTTACCATGTGTTTATATCATTTCATTCATTCCCTAATGCATTAATTCATTCATAATCCTGTAATATCATAAGCACAAGTCCAATGCTGGCCCTTCTTTCTTGCCATAGGGGGGATTTGGGCATGCCCTTTGAGGCCAGACTCCCAGGAGAGTCAAATGAAGAAATACCAAGGACTGAGGCAAGTACTGAGAAATATAGTCCCCAAATTCCTTCCATGGAATTTTGCTCCAGAATCCATGCTGCCTAAATCCTGGAATAGGTCACCTGCCTAATCTTGTTTCACAGACAAAGTTGGCACAAGTCAGCTGATGCTTTCTGTTGATCTCTCCTCCACATCTTCAGGAAGGAGACCACATAATTACATGACCAGAAGATCATGTGACCGTGTGACCACACGTCTCTTTCGCTGCTCCAAAGATAGCAGACACGTGGGATGGGGAACCACATTGGTTTCTGCATCAGGCTGACTCATTCCTTCTGTCTCTACTCCTTTCCAGCATCACAAATCTTGAGATAATGTTTGCTTGTTCTTCAGTTTTCTGGTCTACCTAATGGGAACAAAGATAATGTTTACCTCACAGGGTGATTGCAAAGCTAACTCATGGGAAGTCTCTGGTCTAGGCCCTGCCTCTAACAGTGCTCAATACACTGTATTCTTTTTCCTATCTGAAAGTGTATTTTGGTCCCAAACAGTACTATTTTCATAAGCAGAGAAGCATGATCATATGCTGTTGCTGTTCAGAAGGAGGTCATCAGCAAAAGGTTGTTGCTCAGACTGGGTCTCTCTCCTGCTTGGGGGCTCGAGTTGTTTGGTCACCCCATGCCTGTCGCTCCCTCAACATGTTAGAATTGAGCTGCATGTCTCACTTTGAACTATGATTATTGCCAGTAAACACTGGGCATAAACTGCATTGGAAATGATTCTTGAAGAGTTTAGTGGGACAGAAAATACACAAATGCAGAACATAGGCAACTAGACTAAGAGCCTTGACCATTGCCAAATGTAGAGTAGCAAAGAGATCAAGGAGAAAACTCCATGATTATTTCATCCACATGAGTCTCTCTGCCTTCGCTTGTGTGTGTGTGTGTGTGTGTGTGTGTGTGTGTGTGTGTGTGTTTAAAAGAGACAATATTATGATGATATTATATTGTGCTATAGATCCCCCAGATTAGTACCCACAGACGGTTTTGCTTGACCCACAGAAGATTTTAGACTTTCAAATTAGTTTGTCAGGTCTGGTGCCTGTGGCTCACACATGTCATCCCAGATACTCAAGAGGCTGAGATCTGAGGATCAAGGTTCAAAGCAAGCCTGAGCAGACCAACTGGAGAGGCTCTTATCTCCAATTAATCAGCAAAAAAGACAGAGGAAGAGGTGTGGTTCAAGTTGGTAGAGCACCAATCTTGAATTTTTTAAAAAGCTAAATCAGAGCATGAAAACCTGAGTTCAAGTTTCAGTGCCCACTACCACACACAAATTAGTTTTCAACATTTAAAGAATAGATGGTTTCATTCTGCATCTGGAGGAATAGATAGCTGGAGTTGAAAATTGCTACCATTAAAAAATGTCATTCTAGCTGGGAGCTGGTGGCTCACATCTGTAATCCTAGCTACTCAGGGGGCTGAGATCTGAGGATCTCGGTTCAAAGCAAGCCTGGGCAGGAAAGTCTGTGAGACTCCTATCTCCAATAAACCACCCGAAAACCGGAAGTGGCGCTGTAGCTCAAGTGGTAGAGCGCTAGCCTTGAGCTGAAGAGCTGAGGGACAGCGCCCAGGCCCAGAGTTCAAGCCCCATGACTGACAAAAAAAGAAAAAACATCCTTGTAATTATAAAATAAATGATGCACAGAGGGGTTACAGTTCCATAAGTCAAGTCATGAGGACAATTCTTCTTAGCCAGTGGTCACCCCTTCCCATGCTCTCTTGCAGTGTTTCCTCCACTCCCATCTCCACCAGTAAGTTGGATAGTTCATTTAAAAGTGTCCATTGAGTACTGTTACAGCATTGGTTCACCCTTTGTCCCTCCATTTCTATGCCTCCAACTTCCCACCATTTGAAAGGCCAGAAAGGTGATTGGGGGGGGCAGGGGAAAGGGGGCGCTACATTTCCTGGAACTTCATCTCCACTCACCCATATGGCTCAGTGGAGTTTGCTGCCTGCATCCCTGAGCAGATCATCTGCTTAGCATGATCCAGATTCTTCTGAGGGTTCTAACTACAGCAAGGCTTGCTCCATTCTTCCAGCCAAAAGGGGAAATAAAGGCAGATTGATATTTTCCTGTCTGTCTGACATTTCACCCCCTGTCCCAGAAAGAATGTGTATCATTAACTTTATTGATCATAACAGCCATTATTTAGTAGAATTTAGGATGATTTCAGCACCTTCTCTCAATGGATTCTTTTGAATTGTAGGCATTAACTTCTCCCACTTGGTAGAAGAGGAGACAGAAGTTCAAAGAAGCTAAGGAATTTACTGGGCCAACCTCTGATGCAGATTGACTGACAAAACACAACCCCCTGCCCTGGAACATTAAGTAAATATGATAAACTGTACTTCTCTTCTGTTCTTTATCATATCTAAACTGCTACAGGCAAAAGAAATAATAATCCTTGGAGAAGTATAAGATGTTATAGTTGTCTAAAATGGTTCTCATATGGGGCTGGGAAGGTGGCTCAGTGGTAGAGTGCTTGCCTGCATGCATGAGACCCTGTGTTCTATTCCTCAGCACCACATAAGCAAAAAGAAAAAAATCTGGAAGTGGTGCTGTGGCTTAAGTGGTAGAGCGCTATCCTTGAGCTGAAGAGCTGAGGGACAGCGCCCCGGCCCAGAGTTCAGGCCCAACGACCAGACCCAAAATTTAAAAAAATGGTTCTCATACAACAAAAAGAGATGACTATAAGGTCAACAATTAAATTAAAACAATCCTTTGAAAGACTCATATTACTTAAAGAATAACCTAGATAATCATGTATTTACTACTGAAATTAAGTTTTGAATGTATAAAAATGGCACTGAAGCAATAGAGAATGGCCCTAGTTCTCTCTAACCAAATAGACTTAGGGTCCCATATGCAGTTCCCCCAAGAGATAGACAATAACGAATAAACAAACATGCAGAGAATCACAGGAATTTGCACACACAAAGATGGAAAATCTCAAAGTCCACCCCCTGACCCCTCATGGCAGTGCTGTTAAGCATTGAAAGGGGCCCACTGCTTGTGTCTTCAGGAACACCAGCCAATCTCAAAAGGCAGACACAGAAAACTCCCATAGCACTGGACACAGACCGGGCAGAGACCAAGACCAGAGACCAGGCACAGCAACACCCAGTCAGAGACAGCTCCCACTGCCCCACTGCTCAGCCCACAATTGATATGAAGGAACATAGTGGCCTACCAACCTGAAATCTGCAACAATAGATACAGAAATCTGCCACAGCACTGACAGTCATCCAAAACCAGTTCTAGGATCAGTAAGTATCAGGCTGGAGCCACTCACCCCACACAGGAGACCAGTACTGCAGCACTGGTTAGTGACCCACAGAGGTTGATCTGGACCTCTCTCCCTGCTAAGAAGGAACAACACACTTGAAGCACACAAAGAGGCCTGAGCCCTTCCATATTCCCACCACCCCAACTGCTGGCTTCCAGTGGAAGGCTACAGGAACTCCAACTAGACAGGTGCTAGGACCCTGTATCCCCCATAGCACTGGCTATCCAGAGAAAGGTCAGTGTGAGAACCAACGTTCACTCACCCACAGGGACATGCCCCCTCATCCCAGAGTAGTCCAAATCTCGGCCCTCCCTAACAGACAAGTCAGGCACTGGTAGAGGGCTCTCCTGTCAGAAAACACAAACATGTGTGCTAACCAGCCACCTGTAGAGCATTTCCACCAGGAACAGCCAAGTGAATGCATGCACCAGCCCTATACAGGAGTGCAAGCTGCCTAGGTGCCAAACCCTGACGAGAACTGCAGGCCCATTAAACATTTGCAGGTCAAATCACAGGTACATGCTGTCCACCAACAGAGCACACCCTTGTTGGTAGCTGCAGCACTGAACCCTGCCAGGACCCACTGGTCCCTGTCTGGAACTGCAAAAAGAGTAAATGTATGAGTAACAGGCAGAGCACATGTAAACACATACAAGATGCACCAGACCAACTGCTGGTCACTTGTTGGAAGAGAACCAACCCAGGGCCAAGGCACAAAAAAAGCCCTGTGCACAGTGAGGACCCCAATCCTTCTGAAGCCAATGCCTAACCCAGACTCCTGAAGCTAACTTCAGTCCCCGCTGCAGACCAGACCAAGCTCCTTTCAGTTATCCCAGGGCTGATTATGCACACAGGTGCTAGCCAGCTTGGGGACCCTGCTTCAGTTACCCTACCCAGTGTAAACCAGCCCAGGCAAAGTGAAGGCTGTTGGTACCTGACAGGCAAAAATTGGGCCAACAGACAAAGATTAGACTACAGCACCGACAATCCCTGAACCCAAATGCATATACCAAAAGGAAAGATTACAAGAGTCATGGACAGTCAAGAAAACAAACCAAATCCAAAAGCCAGCAGCAATCCAGGAAAGAACTACAGTAACAAGGAAGAAGAAATGGAGGACAAAGGAACCAGTAAAGAAATGATGGCCAAATTGGCCAATGAAATAAAAGGGAAGATGGAAAAGCAATTTCAAGAACACAAAAAGAAATATCAAAGAAATTCCAACACTTCAAAAAAGATACAGACAAAAATAGACACAGTATATACCTCATTAAAAGATAGAATTAACAATGAGACCTGATATAGGAACCATAAGTTGTCAATTTCCACAATGCAAACCATAATGGAAGCTATAGGTAACATAATAAGTGAGATGGAAAATAGAATATCAGGAGTTGAGGATAAAACAGAGAATCTGGAACAGCAATTAATAGGTATGGAAAAAAGAACTCAAAAATTACCAAAAGGAAATCCAAGAATTGGCAGAAAAAGCCAAGAACTCAAATCAACATATAAACTGGGATAGGTGAGATGGAAAAATTTCAAAAGAGTAATGGAACACCTATTCAATAAGATCATTACAGAAAATTTCCCCAATCTTAAGAGAGAAAATCTCACCTGCATAACAGAAGCATATAGAACACCTAGTAGACACGATCCTAGAACACTTCTATACATATCATAGTAAAACCATTAGACCTGAGTAGCAAGGAACTGATTTTAAATGCCACAAAATCAAAGAAGGAATTACATTACAATGGAAAAATCAAAATCGCTGAGGACCTTTCCACATAAACCCTCAATGCAAAGAGCCTGATAATGTAGTTTCCAACAACTGCCTACTCAAATTGGTGTACCCAGAGAAGCTATCGAAATGAAAACCTTTCATGACAAAAATTAAAGAAATTCATGAACACTAAACCCACACTGCAAAAAATAATAAAAGAAGAATAAAATCTGAAGAAAACAATTAAGATCAGGGAATCATATCAGACAGAAATCACTAGAAGATCAATTTAGTAAGTGCAGGGAAAGGAAAGAAGCAACAAGAAAACAAGAAAATGGCAGATAACATAACACATCTCTCTCTAATAATCCTAAACATTAACACACTCAAATTCTCCAATCAAAAGAAAAAGAACTACAGACTGGCTCAGAAAAGAAGATCCATGGGGGAGTTAGGGGGTGAGGGGAGATGGGAAGGAATGGGAAGGGATGGGAAGGGGAAACAAAGGAGGAGGCAACAATACTTGATAATAAATGTACTCATTACTTTGCCCATGTAATTGTAACCCCTCTGTACAGTATTTTCACAATATAAATAAATAAATAGCAAAAAAAGAAAGAAAACAAGATCTATTAATTTATTGTCTCCAAGAGACCCATCTCACAGCCAAAGTAAAAACAAACTCCAAGTCATGTTATGGAAAAGATCTTCCACCCAAATGTACCCTGTAAGAAGGCAGTAGTCACCATATGGATATCTGATAAAAAACAGACTTCTCATTAAAATCAGTACAAAAAGACAATGTAGGTCCCTACATATTAATAAAGGGAATGATCCATAAAGAGAAAATCATAGTGGTCAATGTCTGTGCACCAAACAATAGCGCATCTAAATGTGTTAAACAAAAACTCTTGGATTTACAGAACAAGAAAGACCCAAACAAAATAATAGTGGGAGAGTTTCACACTCCATTCTCACCAAAGGACAGGTCAATCAAACAAAACAAGCCAAGAAGCCTCTGAACTAAATGACACCATAACCTCTTCTCAGTAGCTTGTGGAACATTCTCCAAAATAGATAATTTTATAGTTCACATAAAGAACCTAAACAAATAAAGAGAATTGACATAATCCCTTGCATCCTATTAGACCATAGTGGAATTAAACTAGTTTGTAAGAACAAAGCATACTTTAGAAATTAGTCAAATACAGGGAGGCTGAACAGCACACTACTGAGTAAGACCTGGGTCACAGAAGAAATTAGAAAGTTCTTCCAATTCAATGAAAATGGAAACACATCACAACAGCACCTCTGGGATACAGCAATAACAGTGCTGAAGGGAAAGACCTAAGCATAAAGAAAACAGAAGCAGCTCAAGTAAATAATCTCATGATATAATTAAAATTGCTAGAAAAGGAAGAAAAAAGTTAAATCTAAAGGGAGAGAGATGTTAAAAAAGGTTATGGCAGAAATCGAGATAGAAATTTTTTAAATATACCTGAAATTAATACAACAAAAAGCTTCTTCTTTAAAAAGTGATTAAATTGACAGACCACTTGTGAGGTTACCAAAAATGAAGAAGGAGGAGGAGGAGGAGGAGGAGGAGGAGGAGGAGGAGGAGGAGGAGGAGGAGGAGGAGGAGGAGGAGGAGGAGGAGGAGGAGGAGGAGGAGGAGGAGGAGGAGGAGGAGGAGGGGAGACAAAACAACAAGATCTGGGATGCCACATGAAAAATTACAAAGTAGGCTTCATCCCACAGATGCAAGAAACATACACAAGATATATACATACATACCTACATGCCACATATGCAAATCCATAAATGCAATTCAGCACATCAACAGAGCCAAGATCAAGAACCACATGATCATCTCAACCGATGTACAAACAGCCTTTGACAAAATCCATCCACTCCTATTCAAAGAATATAAGGCACTTATATTCAAAGAACAGAAGGAAAATTCTTTAAAGCAACAAAAGTAATATATCATAGACCAACAGCCAAAAGAATACTACATGGGGAAAAACTAAAACCATTTTCCCTAAAATCAGAAACAATGCATAGATGCCCACTTTCTCCATTCTGCTTCAATATGGTTACAGGATCCTTAGCCAGAGAAGTAAGGCAAGAAAAGCACATTCAAGGGATCCACATAAGGACAGAAGAAATGAAACTATCCTTATTTGCAGATGACATGCTGTTATACCTGAAGGACCCCAAATACTCCACTCCCAAACTCATAATAGACCACTTCAGCAAAGTAGCAGGATACAAAATTAATCCACAAAAATGAGCAACCTTTGTGTATGCCAACAATGCTCAAGCAGAAAGGGAAATCATGAAAACAACACAATTTGCAATAGCCTCAAATATATATATATATATATAGGAATTAACCTAACCAAAGATGTAAAAGATCTATTTAGTAAAAACTATATACATCTAAAAAAGAAATCAGACACTAGGAAAGTGAAAGACCTCTCATGTTCTTGGAGAGGTACAATCAATATTGTGAAAAAGGCTATACTGCCAAGCACCAGTAGCTCACACTTGTAATCCTAGCTACTCAGGAGGCTGAGATCTGAGGATCACAGTTCAAAGCCAGCTCAGGCAGGACCAAGGCCCCGAGTTCAAGCCCCATGACCAACCAAAAAAAAAATGAAAAAAAAATGGCCCAATAATATAAACATTCAATGAAATCCCCACCAAAATCCCAATGGTGTTCTTTACTGAAATAGAGAAAACAAATAAAAAAATTCATGTGGAACAACAAAAGACCTAAAATAGGCAAAGAAATTCAAGTTCTACAAGGAGCCATGGTAATAAAAACAGCTTGGTATTAGTACCAAAATAGAACCAAAGACCAATGAGATTAGAAGACCTAGAAATAACACCACATACTTTCAGTTATCTGATATTCAACAATGGATCCAAATACATACAGTAGGGAAAACATAGCCTCTTCAACTATTGGTGCTGGAAAAACCAGGAAGCCACATGCATGTTTGTCAACATGCACTAACATCAATTCAAAATGGATTAAAGACCTCAACCTCAGACTCAAAACTCTGAAACTACTGTAAGACAGTGTAGGAGAGACTTTAGAACTTATAGGCTCAGGCAGGAATTTCCTAAATCAAATCCCAGGGGAACTACAGATTGGAGAAAGACTGGACAAATGAAAAGACATAGGTACTAAACAAGGAAGACAGCCAATCAATTGGGAAAAATCTCTACCAGCAATACATCAGACAAGGCCTAATATTCCATATAAACAGGGAACTCAAGAAACTAAGCCCCTCCCAAGTCTAATAAACCAATCACTAAATGGGCAATGGACCTCAAAGGAGGTTTCTTAGAATACAAGGTAAAAATGGCAAAGAAACTGTCATCCCTGGCCATAAAGGAAATTTAAATCAAAACAGTCCTGAGATACCATCTCACCCCAGTTAGACTGGTCAATATTCTGAATTCAGACAAAAACAAATGCTGGCGGGGATGTGGAGAAAAAGGAACCTATTGCACTACTGGAGGGTGTAAACTAATACAACCACTCTGGAAAGCAGTCTGGAGGTTCCTCAAAAAACTAAACATAGACCTTCCCAAAATCCAGCCATACCACTCCTAGGCATTTACTCTGAGCATCATGAACCAGAATATGAACAGGATACCTGCACATCCAAATTCATTGCTGCAATATTCACAACCTCCCACAAGAAGCACTCAGATGTCCCACAACAGATGAATGGATACAAAAAATGTGGTACCTATAGCCAATGGAATTTTAAACAGCCATTACAAAGGATAAAATAATGGCATTTGTAGGGGAATGGATGTAACTAGAACAAATCATGTTGAGCAAGGTAAGCCAAGATTATGGAGACAAAAGGTGCATGAGCTGGGCGTCAGTGGCTCACGCCTGTAATCCTAGCTACTCAGGAGGATCACAGTTCAAAGCCAGCCCGGGCAGGAAAGACTGTGAGAATCCTATCTCCAATAAACCACTAGAAAAATGGAAGTGGCGCTGTAGCTCAAGTGGTAGAGCACTCGCCTTGAGCTGAAGAGCTGAGGGACAGCGACCAAGCCCAAAGTTCAAGCCTCATGACCAACAACAGCAACAAAAAAGGTGCATGTTCTCTCTGATATGCAGATGTTAGATTTAAAGCACAACAAGATATGATCAAGTATACAGGGTTCTAGACACAGATATATAGTGAGACCAAAAGAGGATAGCCTTAGGAGAAAAGCACCAAAATGTAATACACAAGCAGCTCTTCATATATATATATATATATATATATATATAAATCATAGACATATATATAAAATCATACACATATTGAAAAGAACTCCAAAGAAAACAAAGGACCTTTTCTTAATTTGTCTTATCATTTTTAGATGACTCTATTTTTTTACCTCATATATGGTGTATTCACATGCATATGTGAAAGAAGGTGGGGACAGAGCACAGAATCAGTGGAAGACAAGTAAAAATAGATAGCAGTGGGGCTCATCAACTGCATTGGACATTGATGTAAGTGAACCAAGCAACTAGTGGAGGAGATGGAAAGAAAGGCAAGAGAGAATGAGGGAACAGATGATACTAAGGAAAAGGAAAGAAATGTACTTATCACCTGACATATGTAAATGTAACCTCACTGTATATCACATCTAAAACATCAATAAAGTAATTTTTTAAAGCTATGTATAATGGGGAATGGTAATACTCAGCACTGTGGAGGCAGAAGCAAGGGGACTGCAAGTTCAAAGCCATCTCTACAGTAAAATTTTTTGTCTCAAAAAAACAAAAAAAGGATATGGATGTTACAGGTCTTGATAGACCATGTGAGGTTCTGGGTTAGATCTCTAGCACAAAACAAAACAAAACAACAACAACAAGAACTAGTCTTTGTATAATTAATTTACAGTGATAATTACTGAAAGAAATGGCCTATATAGGGCTGGGAAGGTGGCTCAGTGGTAGAGCGCTTGCCTTGCATGCATGAGGCCCTGGTTTCGATTCCTCAGCACCACATAAGCAAAAAGAAAAAAAACCCGGAAGTGGCACTGTGGCTCAAGTGGTAGAGTGCTAGCCTTGAGCTGAAGAGCTGAGGGACAGCGCCCAGGCCCAGAGTTCAGGCCCCACGACTGGACCCAAAAATAAATAAATTAATTAAAATGCCAAAAAATATTAAAAAAAAAGAAATGGCCTATATAAATAAAAACCAAGAAAGAAACCAACTAAAATGGTGCACAATAGAATCTGGCAGGGGGGAAAACTACAAAGGAAACATCACATCTGCAAAATCTGGTTTCAAGAAACATTAGTATGTATAAAAATCTTCAATATATAATTAATTTTTTAAAAAAGTTTTTAATTCCTCCTAAAACCTCTAGACCAAATTTTTTTTTCACTGAAGAATTCTGTCAGGTGATTTTGACACAGTAAATAATTTTACAATAAATGATGTCCTAGGAGTTGGCACTTGTAGTTATAAAATGTGGCATGGGAAAATTGGGAGGGAGCAGAGGAAGGGGTGATATTGTCCAAAAGAAATGGACTCATTAATTGCCTTATGAAATTGTAACCATTCTGTACATCAACTATATAATTATAAAAATATTTTTAAATATGCCAAGTTAAAAAAAAAACCTCATAGGTCTAAACATAACCCACAAACTACAACACTTTAAATGAAAGCACATGAAACTTCATGTATTTGTGTTGCTTTGAAAATGACCTCTGTGTACACTTTAGTGGGGTTTTTTGTTTGTGGTTTTAGTTTTGTCTTTGGATTGTTGTTCTTCATCACTGATGTCATGAAGCTTGGACTCAGCCTGGGTGCTGTCACTGAGCTCTTTAGTTCGAGGATAGTGGTCTACCATTTTGAGCCACATCTCTAATTTCAGGTTTTGAGGACTGTTCATGAGTGCGCCACTAGCACCCGGCTACACTTCGGATTTTATTATTTTTTGTCGGTTGTGGGCCTTGAACTTTGGGCTTGGGTGTTGTCTCTTCAAAATTCTACCACTAGAAACAGGGTCAATTCCGGTCTTCTGAAGATTATAGTCTTACGGACTTTCTTGCTGGCCAATACTAATACTGTGTCTTTGAGAAATCATTAACGACAGCCCGAGATTTCTATAGGTAACAAAGGCCTGGATATTTTTTCATGACAAGTTGATTAAAGACAAAGCATTGGGGAAGCTTTACAGATATTTAAGAAAAGGACACAAAACACCATCTCTAGAAAGATGGCTTACATTTACATTTTCATTCTAAGAAGGCACCCTCTAAAACTTCCTTTCTATTCATAAAGTACAAGTAATTCCATCAAAAGATAGCAGCAGCACATAAATAGTCTGCAATATGATACAAAAACAGCAAAGATGTAAGCCATAACATATTATGTAAAGAACTGAAAATATTCAAACAAGACCAAGAAAAATGATCCCATTTACACTATGTATCTCCTATAAGCTTACTTATAGTACAGCATTATATGGGCCAACCTTGTCTATCTGCTTGTTTTCATTGCCAATTAGGCAGAAAATAGCCACAAGTGAAGGTGTGATACAAGAGGTAGACCTCAAGCCTTTAACAAAAAGCCAAGTAAGAAAAGCAAGTTCCTGACTTCAAACCCCAGTACTAGCACAAAAAATAAAATAAAACTATTATTATCTCGATGAAAATAATAGGGAAGGTAGTGCCATTACATCAGCATTTTAGAGCTTAAATATAAATAAATTGATGTTATTTAAATGAAATTATGAATGTATATGGAGGAAACAGAGATTATGTTTTCTAACTGTGGAGTCAGGGAGGAACTTTAAAGCAAAATGTAAATATCAGAAACAAGAAAAAAAGATGGACTAATTTTGGCATAAAATAGTATGTTGGTATATATCACTAACAAAAACTAGAATAACATATTTGAAAAAAAATAATCTGCAACATATTTGATAGGTAATATATGTTGTAAAAATATTTTTAAGCTTTCAGATGCAGAGTGGTAGCTCAACAAAATGAAGCTGGAAATTGAAATATAACAGGGGAAAGTAAAGGGGAGGAGTGTAAATGAATGAAGAGTGGGTAGTAATGGCAGTATGCAGTGATAATATTCAATGCATATCCTATGAAATGAGGAAAGTTGAAGAAATGGCTTGGGTTGGTGAGAGGGAGGTGGTAGAATGATGATAGGATTGATATTGAGTAAGATACTTTGTACTTATAAACTGGTACATTGACAGATAAACCCTTTGTACAACTACTTGAAGATAATCAAAATATAAAAAACAAAAAAAATTTAGCTGGGTGCCAGTGGCTACAACTGTAACTCTAGCTTCTTAGGAGGATTTGAGTATTGAAGCCAATCTGGGCAGGAAAATCCATGAGATTTTCACCTCTAATTAATCACCAAAATGTCAGAAATAAAAGTTCTGGCTCAAGTGGTAGAGCACTAGCCCCAAGCAAAAAGAGTTCAAAAATAGTGCCCAGACCCCATTGTTCAAGCCCTGTACCAACAGACACACACACACACACACACACACACACACACACACACACACACACACACACACACACACACACACACACACACACACACAATGTCTCAAAACTCACTAAAAAGAAATCTTCCTAGGCTGGTAGTAGTGACTCACACCTCTAATCCGAGCTACTCAGCTTGATATCTGAGGCACTTAGTTCAAAGACAATCCAAGCAAGAAGATCCTTGAGCCTTATATGTAAATAAATAATAAAAAACCAGAAGAGGGGCTGTGGCAATACACAATACAGGCACAAAAGGCAAAACAAAACTTGTTTCAGTCAAATAACATCATATATTATACTCAGAGTAATATAAATTGTCAAAAAGACCTTTTGAAAATATATACAAAAAGCACTAAAAGTACTAGTACCCTTTAACCCACTGGCTGTAACAAAACAATAAAAGAGAGGCAATTGATAAGCTAAGATGATGTTTACCATGCTAATTCATAACTTAAAAAGTGAAGAAACATATAAACTAGCTAGTAGGTGATTGAATAATACAATACTTTTTATCATGACATTCAGACATACAATGTTAGTCTACGTATATATTTATGTAGATAGATGATAAATAGCTAGATAGGTAGATATATGAGCAGAAATATATTTGCTGCTAATTATTCAATATTAAAAGCCTCCACAAGCATTTATATATTCCTATTCTAAGTTCTTGTCTCCTGCCTCAACATAAAAGGAAAATAAACATCCATAACTAGCATTTTACTTTTACAGGAACTGAGCACAATCTTCTCAAACAGGTCACTCCATCTTTCACCACACAGTCAAGCCCTCTACTTTTTAAATTTACATATCTCCTTTTTAAATTTGAGGCTAGAATTCTTACACTTCTCCCCCCTCCTCTCTCGTGACAACTAAAAGTGTAAATGGTCATCATGTTTTTTAAATACGCTCATTGAAGCCAGGACCCAATCACCTTCTTAGTCTTACTTTATTTCCATTCTTTTTGTTGTTGTTGTTGGTCATGGGGCTTCGATGCTGTCCCTCAGCTCTTCAGTTCAAGGTTAGCACTCTTAACACTTGATGCACAGTGCCACTTCCAGTTTTCTGAGTGGTTTATTGGAGATAAGAGTCTTATGGCCTTTCCTGCCTGGGTTGGCTTTGAACCGTGATCCTCAGATCTCAGCCTCCTGAGTAACTAGGATTACAGGTGTGAGCCACCAGTGCCCAGCCTCACTTTATTTCCAAAAGAAAGCGTCCAGCTCTCAAAGCAGAGCCTTATACAAAACATGTACCAAATAAATTTATTCCATTAACATTTTCTATGTACTTACTGCATGACAGCAGGACAATACAATACTGTGTTTGGATCTCAAAAATCATGAAATATGTTCATGTATAAATATGACTAGTGCTTGGGAAAATTGGGAAGTGGAGTAGAAGTATCAATAGGTTATTGATATATTATTATCCTCACAATAGTATGTATATTAGCTCAAATTCCCAAAAATAGCTCAACAATGTCTTATGCATGTTTTAAATATTTGATAACAATATGTCTATATAAATATATCAAGTATCAATAGATATTTGGGAATAAGAGAGGTAAAATAGAGAAAAAAGGCTTTGATTAACCTAGACATAAACAATAAACAAGTACTACTATACTGAAGCCTGTATCTTGAGAGGTGAAGATTAACACTGTCAAATTCAGATTCACCATACATCTTCCAAGAATACAATTCTGAAGATATATAAGCAAAAGTTATGGTTATAGTTTGGAAAGAATCCAATGATAGATCTGAAGTTTGTCTTCCTTTCTTAGGGAAATAGAAATGTAAGAGGAAGATATCAAAACATTCCCAACACAACAGTTGATTTCCTCCTGGTATCATTTAGTGCATTTTTAATCTAACTTGACTCATTTTCTAAATTGTTACAGTTCCTCAAACTATGGTGCAGAATGACAATATGAAAAGAATGCAAATGCAGTGAGACAAAGGTAATCTCTACAAATTAGTTCATTTAAACTTGCTTGCTATTTTCTCATTCAAAAATGCTATACTGATGCATTTCACTCAAAGTGGATTTCACTCAGTATTCTTTTGCTTGCTTGCATTTTGAGTTCTGCTGCCTACTTTGTTAGCATAGGGTTGAGTAAGGGCAGTTCATGCTGCAAAACACAAGAAAAAAAACAGAATGTCTGTAATCTTAATGCAAAATGTTGCCATCTATTGTTATAGGAAATGATATTGAAATTTCAAAACCTAAATGAGTAAGATGAATCAGTAACTGAATAGAATTTGTCACATAATGTTTCCAATGGGAATAATAAAACAGTACAATCATCAAGGCATTTTTAAAAAGAAAAGAAAAGGTAGGCATGGTGATTCACATCTGCAATCCCTACTCATTAGACTGAGGAAGATCATTGTTCAAGGTCAATATGAGACAAAACTTTACAAGACCCTATTCTCAACCAGAAAGAGTGTAGAGGTGTACACCTATCATCTCAGCTAGGGCACGTAGACACAAACACACACACACACACACACACACACACACATACACACACACACACACACACACACACACACACACACACACACACACACACACAAAGAACAAGAGGATTACAGCCTATGCTGGCTCATGCCAAAACCAGAGATTTTTATCTCAAAACTCACAAGCACTTCTGTGCTCATAAGAGAGTAATTGAGGGGGCTGGGAAGGTGGCTCAGTGGTAAAGCGCTTGCCTTGCATGCCTGAGGCCCTGGGTTCGATTCCTCAGCACCACATAAGCAAAAAGAAAAAAATCCGGAAGTGGCACTGTGGCTCAAGTGGTAAAGCGCTAGCCTTGAGCTGAAGAGCTGAGGAACAGCTCCCAGGCCCAGAGTTCAGGCCGCACAACCGGACCAAAAAAAAAAAGAGAGAGTAATTGACTACCATGTCAAAGACTTGATTTCAAATCCTAGTATTTCCAGAGAAAAAATACTTTAAATGATGATAATATAGCAACTTTCAATTGACTATCCTTTGAAAAAGGGGACTTAAAGATAGATATTTGAGGCATCTGAACACTGGTTTTAAGGTGAAAGTTTCCAAGAGTTGGCTGGGAAGGAATTCTGGACATGGGTTCTCTGCAGTTTTTCAGTGCATGAAAATACCATGGCAATTCAGAAAATTTCGGCATGAGCCAAGGAGACCTAGGGTTTCTCCTATTCCATCCTGTAATGTTTTCGGAGTGTCTGCTTTGACTTCGAGGTCTTTGATCCATTTGGAATTGATTCTGGTGTAGGGTGATATATAAGGATCTTGCTTTAGTTTTCTACAAGTAGTTAACCAATTTTGCCAGCAACATTTACTGAAGAGGCTGTCTTTCTTCCATTCTATTTTTTTAGCTCCCTTTTCAAAGATTAGATGGCTATAGGTCTGTAGGTTCATTTCTGGGTTTTCAATTCTATTTTATTGGTCCTGAGGTCTGTTCTTATGCCAATACCAAGCTGTTTTGATTACTATGTCTTTATAGTAGAGTTTGAAATTTAGTATTGATATTCCTCCAGCAGTGTTCTTTCCGTTGAGGAGCGTTTTTGCTATTCGGGGTCTTTTATTGTTCCATATGAATTTTTGGATTGCCTCTTCTATTTCCTTGAAGAAAGCAGGCCAAAATTTTCTGAATAGAGACCTGGAAACACAACAAATCAAAGAAAGTTTGGACAAATGGGATTGCATGAAGTTGCAGAGCTTCTGCATGGCAAAGGACATAGCTAGCAAGATCAATAGAAAGCCCACCGATTGGGAGAAGGTCTTCACTAGCCAT
This sequence comes from Dipodomys merriami, assembly GCF_024711535.1. Taxonomy (NCBI): domain Eukaryota; kingdom Metazoa; phylum Chordata; class Mammalia; order Rodentia; family Heteromyidae; genus Dipodomys; species Dipodomys merriami. The sequence continues at coordinate 23,350 of NW_027203599.1, forward strand.
ACAACAGACAAGGGTCTCATATCTAAAATATACTTGGAACTCAACAAATTAAACCCCCACAACAAATCCTCAAAGAAACAACTGTCCAATAAATAAGTGGGCTAAAGACTTAAAGAGAAACTTCTCTGAAGAAGAAAGAAGGATGGCCAATAGACACATGAAGAAATGCTCAACATCCCTAGCCATAAAAGAAATGCACATCAAACAACATTGAGATACCACCTCACTCCAGTTAGAATGGCAAAAATCAAGAACTCTAACAACAACAGATGCTAGAAGGGATGTGGACAGAAGGGATCCTTACTTCATTGTTGGTGGGAATGTAAACTTGTTCAACCACTTTGGAAAGCAGTATGGAGGTTCCTCAAAAGACTTCACATAGAGCTCCCCTATGATCCAGCAATCCCACTTTTGGGCATTTACCCAAATGTTTACAAACAAGACCACACTAAAGCTACCAGCACAACTATGTTTATTGCAGCATTATTTACCATAGCTCAGATATGGAACCAACCCAGATGTCTCTCAGTAGATGAAAAGATCAAGAAAATGTGGTATATATAAACAATGGAATTCTATGCCTCCATCAGAAAGAATGACATTGCCCCATTTGTTAGGAAATGGAAAAACTTGGGAAAATTATATTAAGTGAAGCAAGCCAGGTACAAAGAAACATAGGTCCCATGGTTTCCCTTATTTGCAATATCTAGTATATATATGAGTCAAGCGGAAAAGGTCAGATAATGTGATGTTAGGAAAATGAACCCTTAGATATGTATTTTAATGTTTTTTTTCTTTCATGCATTTGTTTCTAATGCATTTGTAAGATTATTTCTTTGTTGCTTTGTATGTCCCTCCCCCACAGGATAACCCCTGCTTTCACTATATTTGATGTCAGTATAACTTGTGGAGGAGATGGAGAAAAACAAGTCGTTTAAGGATACAGGTGGACCTGTTGCAACAATGAGAAGTACAAGTTGTCATGTCGAAAATGAGCTTTACAACGTTGGTGTGGGGGTGGGAGGTGGGAGGATTGGGTTGGAGGGTGGGGAGGAGGCTGGGAAGGGATGTGAAGTGTAAACAAAGGAGGAGGCTGCAATGCTTGATAAGAAATGCACGAATTATCCTGCGCATGTAATTGTAACCCCTCTGTACAGTATGTTCACAAAAATAAAAAAAAAATAAAATAAAATACCATGGCAAGGGCACTGAAAACCAGTGAAATAGAAATCTCCCTTTTATTTTACTGCAAGTCTTCAGAAATACAAGAGAAGCCTCATTGGTCTAAAGACTGTAACAAGAGTATTGTTTCATTAGGAGATAATGGTGTTTTTCAGCCACTGTCTTCTTCTAATACATGGAACAGATTTTAGTAAATATTGCGCAATTGATTCTGTACAACTTAAAATTTTGAGGCATGGAGTAAAACCAGATCTTTGGAATCAAGAATCAAAAATAGAGCAGTATAACTTGGCAGAGTTAAAGAGGGAACAAGAAACAAAGGAAGTAAACAAGAACGAATAAGGGAAGGGCTAAGAAAATATTATAAGTAAAAGAATCAACACATTAAAAAACTGAAGCCTATCAAAATACATCGAAGTATCCTATTGACTTGGTCAACCCTTCTACATTTAGTTCTATCCTAGTTATTATGGCTGCTCAGTCTCTGAAAGCTCAGATCTACAATGTTTAGAATTAAGAAGTAAATTGATACAATATAAAAAATAGGAAAGTAGCACATTTTTTTTCATTTGCAACTTATTCACATCCTTCAAATTTAAAATACATAATGGGAAAATACAGTTAAATAATTACCTGGTAGAGCCAATAAAATTTGACTCAGTTTGGGGGAAAAGATTAAGGTGGTTATGGATTTAGAATTTCTTACAATGACATTATGTACAAGACATTATGTCGAAAAATGAATCTTACAACTTTGGCGGGGGTGCGAGAGCACGGGATGGGAGGGCAGGGATGGTAAGGTGGAGGCAACAATGCTTAATAAGAATTGTACTCATGGGCTGAGAAGGTGGCTTAGTGGTAGAGAGCTTGCCTTGCATGCATGAGGCCCTGGGTTTGATTACTCAGCACCACATAAACAAAAAGAATAAAGCCGGAAGTGGTGCTGTGGCTCAAGTGGTAGAGCACTAGCTGTGAGCTGAAGAGCTGAGGGACAGTGCCAGGCCCAGAGTTCAGGCCCCATGACCGGACCACCCACCCAAAAAAAAGAATTGTACTCATTACCTTGCTCATGTAATTGTAACCCCTCTGTATGGTATTTTCACAATAATAAAAACTTATTACTAGTAAGTTTTAGCAATGTTTATCTTACATCTCTAATTTTGATGATCATCAAAAGAAGTCTGACTCTTAAAAGAACTTATGTTCTTATACAAATAGAATATTTATCTGAAAAGTAAAGCTTTCCTTTAAATGCTAATTTCTTCAATTGGCTACTTCATCATGAGATTTGAAGTTTATTGTCTTTCTTCTAGAGTTGATTTTTTGTTATCAGCAGTTATAAGAATAAGTCAAATGCATGATTTCAAAAGAACATCTGGATAGTAGAACATTTGCCTAGCACAAGTGAGAGGTCCTGAGTTTGATCCTCAGTAGCCCAAGAGAAGGTGGAGGAGGAAGATGTAGGCAGAAAGGGTGTAATGGGTGTGCAGAAGGATAAAAAGGAAGAGAAAGCAGAAGTAAAGCATCATATTATTCACTGTGAAACTGGTAGAAAAGCATGACCTTATTCTGTTATTTCTGCTGACACTATAAGCAGGAGGATTCATAGATTTCTCATAAGGAACAAAAGTGCTGAGCCATACCCAGGATTGGAAAAAGCAATTGTTCCTGTTTCCATCATGTTAAATGTTTGTATGTTGGTTACCCTGAGGATAATTTCTTTCAAAATTATCTCTATTTTTCCTGCAATTAACTTCATGTCTACGTATCTATAGGTTTAACTTACCTAGGTTTTAGTTTGATGTGTTTTCTCTCTTGAGTTGAAGAGGTAACTGTGAAGAGTATGGGGCTCTGAAATGGAATTAACTTTGTCCAGAATGTTATCTTGTGCTGTCAAAATAGTTACAATAAATATTTAAAGATCTGTGATGTATCATGCATCATATAGCAAGCAGCTAATGTATTAATGACATACTTCTGGTGTACATTAATGACTGAGATTTCTGATGTACTTATTAGTAAAGTTTTTTAATCTCTCTTGTGTACTTACTTGTAAAGTTTTTTTTACTGTCTTCAAGTATAGCTACATATGCATTTGTCTGACCATATATCATTGCAAGTATGGCTAATTTCTTAGGGTTCCTCATTACATGGTCATTTTATGGTACCTCCAAATTTTTTGGTTGTCAGAGCCAAGGGTGTTTTATTTCCCGTCTAACTGCCATGAATTCCCACAATGATGAAAACTCATTGGGTGGTTAGTTGAGATCCTCAGTAATCCGTGGCTTATATTTACATTTTTCTCTTAAGAAGAATTTTTTATTAATATCAGAACTTAATATTAATATTACAATATAATATAATCATATTATAATAACATTATTAGTATTGAGGCTTTTCTTGGCCATTCCTTGAGGATTTTCCTTGGAAATCTATTGTCTTTTTCTAGGTATAATTGTGTATCCTACCCCCAAGGATTTTGAGATCCAAGGTTTCAGAGATCCAAATTTCAAGCAAATCATTCAGAACTCTGTTTATATTGCCTACTTTTATATTAATTTACAGCACTATGCCTTCAAAATACTTTATAAATTTGCCCATTCTTCTGTCCTCAAGAATTTGGACAGGCTTTTAAACAATATCTTAGAAATCTATTCTCTTGGTGCTTTATGTACTACTTCACTTACCTTATTAGGATCTGTTAACCATAATCTTCTGGTACTATTGCTCTTATCTTTTTTCTAATCTTCTCTGTGGGGTATCATGTATCCCCTGAGGTGAGACCAATTTTAGGCCATATATGGTTCCCTCATCTGTCTCATCTTTCTTCCCAGACATAAGTATTAAGAACTAACTTAGCTAGTTTTCTTGCTCACCTGAATGATTTCTCAGTACAATGTAATTCAATAGTACATCTTACAGATGAATAATCAGAGATGTGTGATCTTAGATTTCCTTTTCTTCTTTCTGTTAAGTCAAATATATGCCTTCCCAGTTCTCCAAACCTCAAAACAATCTGTATAAAAAAATAAGGCATCAAAGGTATATGATAATTGGTTATTATTTTTCATGAAGTTTTTTTTTAATGACTGGTAGACAGGACAGACAGAAATGGCTGCCTTGCTTTTGAAGTTTTTTTTTTTTTTTTAATGACTGGTAGACAGGACAGACAGAAATGGCTGCCTTGCTTTCCCTTCATCTGGTTCACCTAATTCCATTTTGGACATTTTGAGATGTGTTATCACCTCAACCTACAGCTACATTCAGAAATCACTAATCATGGAAGTTATTTTGCTACTCTTATTCTGAATGATTATTCAATTATTTTACTGAATATCAATATAAGTTATGATATGCCACTTTCAAAATAAAGAACAGAAAACAATTATCACTCATACAATGCTATTCATTCATTAATCATTTAACAAATATATTTTGAACAGTTTTGTGGGTTGGGGGACATGGGTATATCTGCTGTACTGGAGCTTGAATTCCAGGCCTGGGTGCTGTCCCTGAGCTATTTTGCTTAAAGCTAAAGCTCTACTACTTGAGCCACTTCTGACTTTTACATAAGTTAATTAGATATAAGGGTCTCACAGGCTTTCCTGCTCAGTCTGGCTTTAAATTGTAATTCTCGGATCTCAGACTCCAGAGTGGCTAGGATTGCAAGAATGAACTATTGGGCCGAGCTGAGAGCTAGAGATATAGTGTTGAGCAAAAACATTATATCTAGTCTTATAAACTGTAAGTCTTCTACAGAAAAGGGTCATTAGACAATTACCACACAAAACAAGTAAAGAATAGCATTAATTCCACAAGGTGCAAAGCAATTGTACTCACCTATTCAAGTCCACAATTGAAGGGCAAGCTGATACAAAAAGTTTTCCCAACAGACAAGGAAAGTTTACAGGAACCCAGGAAGCCTGTGAATAACAACTTCCTTTAGATAGGTAGAGTTGAATATCAGCACTTTCCTGTTTCCTCTAAAGATGCTTTTGGTCTAAACCCTTTATCTCTGAGGAGTTAGGTGAGTCACAAAGGAATGGATTGGTCTCAGAGAGCCTTGTTTCCTAGTAGTGATCAAGAACCCTGAGTATCCCATGTTATAACCTCAGGTGAGGGATGTCTTTTTTATACTGTCCTGGAGCAGCTGGAGGTCTATAGACATAATGAGATAAGACAATATTCAGTAAGCTAGAAGACATTTATCTGCACTTGCTGTTAGCAAGGAAGCTTCTCCCCATAGTTTTCAAAGGTCTAGCCTCTCTAGAGTAGGTTCAGTTTTGGACAAGTGGGTGGAAGAGCCATGAAACCGGAGAATCAGCAGGAATTTTGCCAAAAAGAAATTGCCCATTCACTTTAGGGTGAAAAATGTATTTTAGTAAGACTTAGAAGAGTGTGGCTTCTCATCAGTGGCACAAGCTCAGCAGCATCATGGGACAAGCCACTGATACATGCTGCACTGCAGGAACTCCAAAACATGACAAGAAATGTTACAAATGCTATCATACATCATATCTTTTTTGTAATGTGTACAGAAAAGCTATATGCATATATAGAACCAGTAAGTAGTCTCTCTTGGGGCCAAGTATCAGAATGGGGTTTGCCACATTGACCCCAAGATGGGATGCATCATAATTGCATGGGGTATGGCATGGTAGGGTATGTCTGTAATCTAGGCTATTAAAAAATTAGAGGCAGAAAGAATTACTTGAGCCCAGGAACATAAGCCTAGCCAAATATAACATAAGCCAGACAAACAGCAAACAAAAAAGCATTAGTAGCTCCCCAACTGGCAGGGTAAAGAGGCTTCATGGAGGCAGTACAGGTACCAGTCCTTGTCTTTAATTGTTCCAGTCCAGGGACCACACATGAGAGTAATGAAGCCTTTCGATCTGTGAAGATTTGGCCTGAATTATCACAGCATGTAGCACCTAAAATGCATGACCAGTAATAAAACTGCACCATTATATACATCTAATCCAGATAAGCTTTCAGAGAGCAAAAATATTTTTAAAAATACAGAAAAGAAATTCAAATAAACACATGCTCCACTTTTGTATTCTTATTTATTATCTCAGTAGCAAGTTCATAAATAGATGAGGGAGCCATCTGGGGTAGAAATGATAAAGGAATGAAATAGAAGGAAAAAGTTGTTTTTTCTGACTACATTGCCTTATATTTTGTAACGAAAGATCTTCTCAGTCTATGTACTCTCTCAGAAGTTCGTATACAGAACCTTCTATAGAGGAGAAAGAAGATCAACTGACTTGTCTGGATGGGATCCTTACAGATCCCATTTCTCCTAAGCTGGTGGGTCTTAGGATTCTTGCACTGCATATGGAAAAGTCAGACCCATAAAAATACATACTTATATCTATTTTTTTCCAAAAACTTCCATGTATTTATTACTCAGTTCATTCTTAGAGCAAAGTAAAAGAAAAAGGGAAATCAGACTTTTAATTTAAACTACAAATATTTCTGGGTAGTATTAAATATTTCAGTCTGAATTATGTAGAGCATAAATATTTATGAATTATCTTGATTCTTCTCCAATGTAGGAGTTGTGCATAACTTTGTTATGAGCTTTGTATTTTTTTTCTAAAACCATTGGAAAATGGGCCATGTTTGCTTTTGTTTCTTGAATGACTACACTCACTTCATCCTGACAGTCTTTGTAAAAAGACCTGGTAAACAGCCCTTTTAAATATATACATCATGTTGAACGCATAGAAAAACATATCTATTGAAAGTTAAAAATCCATTGTTGTTCTATGTTAAGCAAATCAAACAAATTTGTCACACAATACCCAGTCTTTATAAATTGGTTCTAAATTGATACACTAAAAAAAATCTAGTGATTTTTCATTGTTTATATGGTGAATTTGTCTAAGTTGTCAAATCCCTTTGATTTCTTTTAATTTTATGTCCAAGACTGGAACTCTAAATCAGTATATTCTGCTTTCGCTCATTGGCTCTACCAACTAATCCAAGCTTCCAACCTCAATTTAATCCCCTTTAAAATAAGAATAACTGATTTAGGAGTTACTCTTTTGCTTACTTCTGTTTTTTTCTATAATGTTAAATAATTTTTGATGCAGTTAAATCATATTTCCATTGTTAAAAATGTTTTAGGATGTTGTTCCATTACATAATCCCTGTACTTGGTTTTCTAGAATGATTCTTAAATAACTCTAGTCATTTTAGTTGGACAGAAAGCTCTACAAACTGAGATTTTAACATATATCAAGTATGACTCTATAATCCACAAATCAAACTAATAGATTGAAAGCCAATAAGAGTCAAATTGTAGGTTACTGTCTAAGAACTTGGAAAAATCACCAGGATTGTTATGATGTTGAAAAGATTACGTTACTGCATTGTTGGTGGGATTGTAAACTTGTTCAACCACTTTGGCAAGTAGTATGGAGGTTCCTCAAAAGACTCCACATAGAGCTCCCCTATGACCCAGCAATCTCACTTTTGGGCATTTAACCAAATGTTTACAAACAAGACCACACTAAAGCTACCAGCACAACTATGTTTATTGCAGCATTATTTACTATAGCTAAGATATGGAACCAACCCAGATGCACCACAGTAGATGAATGGATCAAGAAAATGTGGTATATATACACAATGGAATTCTATGCCTCCAGCAGAAAGAACAACATTGCCCCATTTGTTAGGAAATGGAAAAACTTGGAAAAAAATTATATTATGTGAAGTAAGCCAGGCCCAAAGAAACATAGGTCCCATGGTATCCCTTATTTGCAATACCTAGTATATGTCTGAGTCACGCAGAAAAGGTCGATTAAGGTGATGTTAGGGAAATGAACCCTAAGATATGTATTCAAATGTTTTTTTTCTTTCATGCGATTGTTTCTAACACATTTATAAGATTATTTCTTTGTTGCTTTGTATGTCCCCCTCCCCCATAGTATAACCCCTGCTTTCACTGTATTTGATGTCGGTATAATTTGTGGAGGGAAAGGATAAAAACAAATCATTTAAATAGGGATACAGGTGGACCCATTGCAACAGTGAGATGTACAAGTAATTATGTCGAAAAGGAACTTTACAACTTTGGTGCAGGGGGGTAGCAGGGAGCATTGGGTGGGGGATGGGGGGAGGATGGGAAGGGATGGGAAGGGGAAACAAAGGAGGAGGCTACAATACTTGATAAGAAATGTACTCATTGTCTTGCCCATGTAATTGTATCCCCTCTGTACAGTATTTTCACAGTAAAAAGAAAAGATTAGATGATAAAAATGTATTTCAAGTTGTTTAGCATGATTTGTCTAGGCACCAGAGTTCTGTGAGGGGGAAAAAAGGAAATCTATGTTGAAGTTCACATAGATATATAAAAAGTGCTTCAAGTTTATTAGGCATAAAGCCAATAGGCCCCAAAATAAAGTTTAATTATAAAGCCAAGCTGGATATGAAAAACAATGAGGTAAAGTAGAAAATTCTTGAAGGAAATTAATATATAACTGAAATGGCTTCTGGAGCTTTTAAAAAATTATAACTGGCAGACTAAACTAGAAATCAATCATCTTATAAATATGTTAGAAACAATAGCAAGAAAGAAAAACAATTTAAGTCCTTATCTTGAGGTAAATGCTTGATAAGAAATGTACTCATTACCATGCTCATGTAATTGTAACCCCTCTGGTATGGTATTTTCACAGTAAAAACAAAACTTATTAATAAAAAATCAATCAATTGCCTTTAAATCAAACATTGGTTATTCTTCATCAGAAGTTCTTAAAACATGACTGGTGCATATTGTAGAAGGCATGAAATTTTTGTTTTGCTGTTTTCTGGCCCTTCTATACCATTAGGGATACTGTATTATTCTTTGTGTAATCACCTCAAATCCAGATTACTTTAGAATTATTCAACTTGGAAGTTCCTTTGCTATACTCATATCCTGACACACTCTTTAACTATTCTATACTGAGTATTGATATAGTGAAAAATATTCCAGTGTTAAAATAATAAAACAAATAAGCTACCACTAAATGAGAGCTATTCATTCACAATTCAATTAACAAATTATTTTAGGCAGTTTTATATACATAGCCTCTGCTAAGGGCTAAAGAAACAATGATGACCAAGACAAAGGTTATTTCTAGTCTTGTGAGCTGTAAAGTTTTGTATGGAAAAGAGACACTATGCTGGTAGCTCATGCCTATGGTCCTAGCTACTCAAAGCCTCATGTGGTAGAGAACTAGACATCACACACACACACACACACACACACACACACACACACACACACACACACACACACACACACACACACACACACACAACCTCAGGGACACTTTTCCAATCCTTAGTTCAAGCCCCAATAATGGTACTAAAGAAAGAAAGAAATAAGAGGCACAAAAAAATATCACACAACCCACATGACTGACATTGTTACACAGCAAGGAAGGAAAAGAAGGTACTCACCTATTCAGATCCACAGTCTAAGAACAAGTTGGTGAAAAAGTGTTCCCAGAAGACCAAACAGGAGACCCAAGAAACTTCCCAATAGCAACCTCTTATGGGGGCACAGTTAAGTATCACATCTTCCTTCTTGCTCTGAAGAATGCTATGACTAATTACAGAAAACCTAATGGGTTAGGTGATTCACAAAGGAATAGAATGTTCACAGATACCTTCTATAGTTTTCCAGTAGTGTTATCAAGTACCTTGAATAGGTCTGGGAAGTTGACTCAGTGGTAGAGTGTTTGCCTTGCATGCATGAGTCCCTGGTTTCATCTCATCAGCACCACATAAGCAGAAAAAAGCTGGAAGTGGTGCTGTGGCTCAAGCCACTCAAGCTGAAGAGCTGAAGGACAACACCCAGGCCCAGAGTTCAGGCCCCACAACCAACAACAAATAAAAAAGAAACGTCAGTAGTCCAATGTAATACCTTCAGATCAGAAATATCTTTTTCAGTTATCCTCAACACTGAACAACTCTACAGCCAGGGAATGTGTGGAGGCTGAGCAGGCAGTATTTGAAGGAGGAAGGACCATGCCTCCTGCATCTTTTACAGCAATTATATTCAAAACATAATAAAACTTCAGTAACAAAAAAAGAAATACCTTTTCTCATGATACTTGCATAGCTGGAGGACAGCTACACAAAATCCAACACAAAACATAAGTAAGAAATCCTTTCCTTGTTGTGCTTCACTATCCAGGCTTCTCTAAGGTGAACTCAGTTTTGCCTATTCCCCAGTCGATAGAGAAGCCATGAGTCAGGAGCAAGGGCACGACTTTTGCCAGAAAAAGGACTGCCAGTTTCCTTTAAGGAGAGAGGACAAAATAGGTCAGAGGAAAAGTGTGTTAAGAAATAATGTGAAGTCCCATGGTTTCCCTTATTTGCAATATATAATATATATATGAGTCAAGCAGAAAAGATCAGATAAAGTGATGTTAGGAAAATGAACCCTTAGATATGTATTTTAATGTTTTTTTTCTTTCATGCATGTGTTTCTAACGCATTTATAATATTATTTCCTTGTTGCTTTGTATGTCCCTCCCCCACAGTATAACCCCTGCTTTCACTATATTTGATGTCAGTATAACTTGTGAAGGAGATGGGGAAAAACAAGTCGTTTAAGGATACAGGTGGACCTGTTGCAACAATGAGAAGTACAAATTGTCATGTCGAAAATGAGCTTTACAATGTCGGTGCAGGGGTGGGGGGAGGGGAGGGGAAGAATTGGGAATGGGGGGAGGGGGAGGCTGGGAAGGGATGTGAAGGGTAAACAAAGGAGGAGGCTGCAATGCTTGGTAAGAAATGTGCGCATTATCCTGCCCATGTAATTGTAACCCCTCTGTATAGTATGTTCACAAATAAAATTAAATTAAATTAAAAAAAAAAGAAATAAGGTGAAGACTGGTTTCTCATCAGTGGAATGTGCTTACAGCCATGAAGTACAACCCTGTATAAATGCTGTACTATGGAGGAACCAATAGACAGCTGTCTATTTGCCTATGTGCAAATGGGGATTGGCTACAATGAACATAAGATCATATTATAGAATGATTAAAAAGAATTCTTTTATTAATTTTTTTTTGTCAGTCGTGGGGCTTGAACTCTGGGCCTGGGCGCTGTCCCTCAGCTCTTCAGCTCAAGGCGAGCACTCTACCACTTGAGCTACAGAGCCACTTCTGGTTTTCTGGTGGTTTATTGGAGATAGGAGTCTCACGGTCCCTCTTGCCCGGGCTGGCTTTGAACCGCGATCCTCAGATCTCAGCCTCCTGAGTAGCTAGGATTACAGGTCTGAGCCACCAGCACCCGGCTATTAATAAGTTTTTTTTTGTGAAAATACTGTACAGAGGGGTTACAATTACATGAGCAAGGTAAAGGTAATGAGTATGTTTCTTATCAAGCATTGTTGCCTCCTCCTTTGTTTCCCCTTACCATCCTTGCCCTCCTACTCCCCTGCCTCACCCCACTCTACACCCCCTTCCACTAATGCCCCACACAAACATGCCAAAGGGAACCAGGCACCAGTAGCTCAAACTTGTAATCTTAGCTACTTAGGAGACTGAAATCTAAGGATCAACATTCTAAACCAGCCCAGTCTGTAAGAACCTGATCTCCAATTAACCACCAAATGGCTGGATGTAGAGCTGTGATTCAAGTGGTAGAGCACTAGTCCTGACCAAAATAGTTGAGGGACAGTGCCCAAGGTCTGAGATTAATCTCTAAGACCAACATACCCACACACACACACACACACACACACACACACACACACACACACACACACACACACACACACACACACACACACACAAACACATAAACACACACACACACACACACCAAAAAACTGGATTGAGCCTAACATGGTAGGGGTGTTCCTATAGTCCCAGGTGCACAAAAAGCTGAGAAACTAGAAATAATTGAGACCTTGTACTAAAATGAACAGCAAACAAAAGGCATTAGTTGTTCCCCACCTCAGCTGGAGGGCCCCTATGGTAATAGTTTAGATAAAAGAATGATCTCTGTCTAGTTCAGCACAGATACTACACAGTGAGTAAATAAGTCTTTAGATGATTACACATAGGGCTTTCAGTCATCACAGTGTGTATCAGCCAGCATTAGTGATCCAGAACCTCAAACGCTCCATTATGTACATCTATGCTGACAAAGCTTTCAGATGATGTAGCCCAGAAAATATCTGATAGCCATTGTCTAGAAACTCACTAAAGTATTAAATAATACCTGTCTTGAATTTCTGATTCATAAAATTATGAGCAAATAGTTGTTTTAAACTGCTAGGATTTGGGTAATTTGTTACATGGCAGAAGCCAGGTGAAGGGAAGTGATAGGGTAGAGAGGAAGGTTAACCAAGAGTTAAGTCCTAAAAGATAGTTAAGTCTTCATGTTAGCTGAGAGATGTGGTTCATTATACTACTTCACTACTTCTGTTAATACCTTAATTTTGGCTTTGTAAAACACACTGACATAACCATATTATATACAGCATATTACAATATAGTACAAAATTATAATCACCCCATTTTGTTTATAATCAAAACTATTATCAGCCTATATTAGAATGTTGCAAATTCTACCAACATTTCACAGATTTTTTCAAGTAAAAGATTTTAAAAAGGGGGATTGTCCCCCAACAAAAAATCTTCAAAGAAACAACTGTCCAATAAATAAGTGGGCTAAAGATTTAAAGAGAGATGTTAAGGGAAGATGGCGGAGGAGAAGCTGGAATCTGAACAAGCTCTCGCATAGAAAGGAGTTTTAGAGTTCCAGTGAACAGTCCTAAGCCAGAGAATCACACCAAGTGTGTCATCACAGGACAGAGAGTTAGACAAGAGAGGGGAAACCAAGGAAACGCAGCAGCTGCCGCTCCGGCGGCGGGGCCGCGGCACCAAGGAAACGCAGCAGCTGCCGCTCCGGCGGCGGCGCCGCGGCGGCGGCGACCACCGCCGCGGAGACATACCTGAGACACAGAGAGTCGGGGACGAAGGAGCCAGACGCAGCGGACGAGCAGATTCTACTCAACACCAACAAGAACCGACAAGGAGCGAACATCTTCATCCTGCTGTTTGCAGACCAGAGACGACCCAGGATCCAAGACTCGGCGTGAGTACAAGCCCGACATCCTCACTCCTCAGGGAGCAGAGGAGGGAAGGCCACCCCTCCCCCCCCAGCACCGGTGATCTGCATCTTGGATACCGACAAAGTTCGGAGGAGCTGCTAGCTCCACCTCAGGCCTTGGAATAAAATGAGTCATTTAGCAGGTCACAAGAACTTAACGGCGAAGTGACCTGCCAGACTCAGCTCCATCCAGGGAAAAGTCACCCAGCTCAGGCTCCAGCCATCGGAGTGCCTTGCTTCACTGGGTAACCAGAGCCAGAGGCTGCCCCTCCCTCTAGCAGCCTTGACAATCAATTGAAAAACAGAAACCCTGAGAATGGCTCCAGGCTGGGCGCTGTGAGCTTTATCACAAAATAGCCCCAGGGAAAAGCTACTGTATATTGAAAGGCCTCAACTCTACCCAGAACCTAGCCTCATCACCACATCCCCCTCTTTTGTGACTCTCAAAGCAGACCACCCTCCCAGAAAACTAACCTGGGAGGGGGATCTCAAAATCTTGGGTAAAGCAGAGCATTTTTCTGCCTCTTCCAACCAACCGACTTAAGAAACCAATCAAGCCACAGGACCTCAAGCTGACCAGAGACTCCAACAAGAGACTGGTTGCAGACAAAAGGGAGATACAGGATTCTTCCCACTCCTCCCCCCCCCAAAAAAAAAATCAAAAGACTTTTTTTTCTTTTTCTTTTTCTTTTTTTTTTCTTTTTCTTTCTTTTTTCTTTTTTTCTTCTTCTTCTTCTTTTCTTTTTTTTTTTGCTTGTTTTTTGTTTTTTGTTACCATATATATATATATATATATATATATAAATTTTTTTCCCTTCTAAAACTTTTATTAATCTTTAATCTTTGCCTCTTCTGAAAAAATAATTGTTTTCCAGTAACCTTTTTTTTTTTCTCATCTTATAATTTTTATTTTAGGAATACGTGAATAAGAGTTTTCCTTTCTTTTCTTGTCTTCTTTCTCTTTTTCTTTCTTTCTTAATTATCTTTTTGTTTTTTATCTAGCTCTACTGAACTTCTGATATATTCTTCTCCCGTTCCCATCCTTAAAGCTTTTCACAACTCCTCTATGTCCCTCCTCTTCTCTGAACATATTCACATTCCTCTCTAAATAGACGGTCTTTTAACCTCTATAATAACATTAATTTTTACATTTCTATTCTTTTTCTAGTCTCTCTTTATTCCCCTTTCCGTCTCTTCTTTTTCTCTCTCTCTCTACTTGCATCCTACCCAACTCATTTCCTGCACTGTGATTAGGACATAGTTAACTCTCCCTGTGCCTCCCCACACCAATCTATTCCTATTTTTTACCCACATCTCTCCCTAATCCTAATAATTTCTGGTTTTCCAAATTCTTTTCTGCGGTTCGAAGTCCTTTAACATATAGTCGTTTGATGTTGAATAGATGTATCTGTTGAACTAGATTGTATCTGTAGACTATTGACTGTACAAATGCAAACTTTGGTTGATGGTTGCCTTAAGATAGTGTTCTAGCACAAAACTGGTGCAATCTTTATCTCAAATGGGCCGAGTAAGCCGGAAAAACACAAGAAAAATGGCAAATTCGGGTATCTCAATTCCCAACCTTGATAATCAGGGATTAGAACAGATAAAGAATAATCCAGAGGAGAGTTCCCAAATAGCTCTACAAACACTAAGAGCAAACATGATAAATGAGAAGTTTGACAATGTACAAAGGACTCTGTATGAGCGTGATAGGGAGAGAGAGGAGGCATCCCAGAAGATTATACAGGAATATCATAAGCGTGAGGAAGCTTCTCAAAAACTGATACAGGATTTGCGTGAACAACTTGAGAATACTCAAAGAGAAAGGGAGGAATGGCGTGAGCAGGCAGAGAACACTCAAAGAGAACTGCAGGAATCCCACAGAAGGGAGGAAACTAATCAAAGAGTAATTCACGAATTAAGAGACCAGGTAGAGAATACACAAAGATCACTAAAGACATTCATGGAATCCATTAACAAAGAGCTGAAGGAAGTCAGGGAGACCACAAAGGGAATGCTGAATGGAACCCAACAGAAGGAATGGGAGTCCAAAGAAACCATAACCAATCAACTAAGTGATTTGAGAACAAACACTGAACACCAAATTAAGGAAGTAAAGAAATTCATACAAGACCTAAAACAGAGCTTCAACAAAGAACTTGAAGCCATCAAAGCTGACCAATTAGAAGGAAAAGAGATAAAAAACAAAGTAGAGAGTCTTGACAACAGGTTAGACCATGCACAAGATCGAATCTCAGGGATTGAAGACAGC
Source organism: Dipodomys merriami (assembly GCF_024711535.1). Classification (NCBI taxonomy): domain Eukaryota; kingdom Metazoa; phylum Chordata; class Mammalia; order Rodentia; family Heteromyidae; genus Dipodomys; species Dipodomys merriami. The sequence goes on from NW_027203599.1 coordinate 38,939, forward strand.
CTAGATATTATAGAGAAAGAACATACAACCATCCAAGACAAGTCCAAGAAATATGATAGGTCTATCCAACACCTGGAAGACACCATCAGGAGGCCCAATCTAAGGATAATGGGTGTAGAGGAGCACCTAGAAACAGAAGTTAATGGTCTAGGAAATTTGTTTAACAGGATCCTAGCAGAGAACTTCCCAAACATACAAAAAGAGAGGCCTATTCAGATACAAGAAGCTTTTAGAACCCCAAATAGACCAGACCAGAATAGGACATCCCACCGTCACATTATAATCCACACAGGATCAACCCAGACCAAGGAAAAGATCCTTAAAGCTGTCAAGGAGAAAAGGTTAATCACCTATAAAGGGAAACGAATTAGAATTACCTCAGATTTCTCAGCAGAGACAATCAAAGCAAGAAGAGCCTGGAATGACGTATGCCATGCCCTAAAAACAAACAACTATCAACCAAGAATACTGTACCCAGCTAAACTCTCCTTCATAACTGAAGGCCAAATAAAAACCTTCCATAGCAAAGAAAAATTGAAACAATACATCTCCACCAAACCAGCCCTGCAAAAGATTCTTAAAGATGTCCTACACATAGAAAACCAACAAGAACGCAACAAAGGCCAAGAAACTGCACCCAAACTGAGAATCCAAGAACCTTAGGAAGAACCCAGATTTCACAGCCCCCAAGAAGGTGGATAACATGGCAGGAACTCCCAAATACCTCTCAGTCCTATCTCTTCACGTTAACGGACTGAACTCTCCAATTAAGCGACATAGACTGTCTAGTTGGATTAAAAAACAAGACCCTTCTATCTGCTGCCTGCAGGAGTCACATCTTGCCCGTAAAAACAAACACATTTTCAAGGTTAAAGGCTGGAACAAAATCTACCAAGCAAACGGCCCTCATAAACAGGCGGGAGTTGCAATCCTAATATCAGATAAAATAGACTTCAAATTAAAATTCGTGAGAAGAGATAAAGAAGGTCGCTACATACTAATTAAAGGATCTCTCCTTCAGGAGGATATTACAATTCTAAATATCTATTCGCCAAACAATGGAGCACCCAAATTTATCAAAGAAACACTACTTTCCCTCAAATCCAATATAGATCCAAAGACATTAATTGTTGGGGATTTTAACACACCACTCTCCCCACTAGATAGATCAACTCGGCAAAAACTCAACAGAGAAACCGCAGATCTAAACAGCTGCATAGATCAACTAGACTTAACAGACATTTACCGAACATTTCACCCAGCAGCATCAGAATACACGTTCTTCTCAGCAGCACATGGAACGTTTTCTAAAATAGATCACATTTTAGGCCACAAAGCAAACTTGTCTAAATTCAGAAACATTGAAGTTATACCTTGCATTCTCTCTGACCACAAGGGAATAAAATTAGAACTCAACACCAAAAGCCACCAAAGAAAGTCCGGTATCACATGGAGGCTGATCAACACACAGCTGAATCATGAGTGGGTCATGGAAGAGATTAGAAAGGAAATTCAAATGTTCATGCTATTCAACAAAAATGAACACACAAATTACCAGCTCCTCTGGGACACAGCAAAGGCAGTACTCAGAGGCAAGTTTATAGCTCTGAGCTCCTACATCAACAAATTGGAGAGATCGGAAACTAACAATTTAATGACACATCTAAACCTCCTTGAAAAAGAGCAGCAAGATAAACCCCAATCCAGTAGACGGAAAGAAATAATCAAAATTAAATCAGAATTAAATGAATTAGAATCCAAAAAAACTATAGAAAGAATCAACAAAACAAAGAGTTGGTTCTTCGAAAAACTTAACAAAATTGATAGACCCTTAGCAAACCTTATCAGAAAAAGGAGAGAACACACCCAAATTAATAAACTCAGAGATGAGAATGGAAACATCACCACGGAAACAACCAAGATTCAGAACATTATAAGGGAATACTTCTCAAAACTTTATGCTAATAAGTTTGAGAACTTGACAGAAATGGACCTTTTCCTAGCAAATATTGACATGCCAAAACTAAACCAAGATGAGTTAAACCAGCTTAACAGGCCCATATCAAGCATTGAAATAGAAACAGCAATAAGAGACCTCCCAGCTAAGAAAAGTCCAGGACCAGATGGTTTTACAGCGGAATTTTACAAGGCCTTCAAAGCAGAGCTCACACCAATACTCCTCCAACTCTTCAATGAAATTGAAAGAGAAAGCTCACTACCGAACACATTCTATGAAGCCATCATAACCCTCATCCCAAAACCAGGCAGGGACTCATCAAAGAAAGAGAACTATAGATCCATTTCTTTGATGAACATTGATGCAAAACTTCTCAACAAAATTTTGGCCAATCGACTTCAACAATTCATCCAAAAAATCATACACCATGATCAAACAGGATTCATTTCAGGGATGCAAAGCTGGTTCAATATATGCAAATCAATTAATATTATTCATCACATCAACAGGAGCAAGAATAAGAACCACATGGTTATCTCAATAGATGCAGAAAAAGCATTTGACAAGATCCAACACCCCTTTATGATGAAGGTTCTGGAAAAATTAGGAATCCATGGAACATTCCTCAATACAATAAAGGCTGTATATGACAAACCTACAGCCAGCATTATACTCAATGGTGAAAAACTAAAGCCATTTCCTCTTAACTCAGGAACAAGACAAGGATGCCCACTCTCTCCACTTCTCTTCAATCTAGTATTAGAATGCCTAGCTACAGCAATAAGACAAGATGCAGACATAAAGGGGATCCAAATAGGGAAAGAAGAAATAAAACTCTCCCTCTTTGCATATGACATGATCTTGTATTTAAAGAATCCCATAGACTCCACTCCCAAATTACTCAAGCTGATTCAAAACTTTGGCAAAGTAGCAGGTTATAAAATTAACCCCCCAAAATCAATGGCTTTTCTATATGCCAACAATGAGAAAAGTGTGGCTGAAATTAGGAAAGCAACTCCATTTGTAATAGCCCCACAAAAAATAAAATACCTAGGAATTAACTTAACCAAAGAAGTGAAGGACCTCTATGATGAAAACTTTAAAATCTTGAAAAAGGAAATCAACACAGAACTTAAAAAATGGCAAAACCTCCCATGCTCCTGGATTGGCAAGATTAACATCGTGAAAATGGCAATACTTCCCAAGGCTATCTACAAATTCAATGCGATACCTATCAAAATTACACCCTCATTCTTCAAGGAAATAGAGGAGGCAATCCAAAAATTCATATGGAACAATAAAAGACCCCGAATAGCAAAAACGCTCCTCAACGGAAAGAACACTGCTGGAGGAATATCAATACCAAATTTCAAACTCTACTATAAAGCCATAGTAATCAAAACAGCTTGGTATTGGCATAAGAACAGACCTCAGGACCAATGGAATAGAATTGAAAACCCAGAAATGAACCTACAGACCTATAGCCATCTAATCTTCGATAAGGAAGCTAAAACAATAGAATGGAAGAAAGACAGCCTCTTCAGTAAATGGTGCTGGCAAAATTGGTTAACTACATGTAGAAAACTAAAGCTAGATCCTTATATATCACCCTGCACCAGAATCAACTCCAAATGGATCAAAGACCTTGAACTCAAAGCAGACACTCTGAAAACATTACAGGATGGAATAGGAGAAACCTTAGGTCTCCTTGGCTCAGGCCGAAATTTTCTGAATAGAGACCCGGAAGCACAACAAATCAAAGAAAGATTGGACAAATGGGATTGTATACGGTTGCAGAGCTTCTGCAGGGCAAATGACATAGCTAGCAAGATCAATAGAAAGCCCACCGTTTGGGAGAAGATCTTTACTAGCCATACAACGGACAAGGGTCTCATATCTAAAATATACTTGGAACTCAAAAAATTAAACCACCCAACAACAAATCCTCAAAGAAACAACTGCCCAATAAATAAGTGGGCGAAAGACTTAAAGAGAAGCTTCTCTGAAGAAGAAACAAGGATGGCCAATAGACACATGAAGAAATGTTCAACATCCCTAGCCATAAAAGAAATGCAAATCAAAACAACATTGAGATATCACCTCACTCCAGTTAGAACAGCAAAAATCAAGAACTCTAACAACAACAGATGCTGGAGGGGATGTGGACAGAAAGGAACCTTACTTCATTGTTGGTGGGAATGTAAACTTGTTCAACCACTTTGGAAAGCAGTATGGAGGTTCCTCAAAAGACTTCACATAGATCTCCCCTATGATCCAGCAATCCCACTTTTGGGCATTTACCCAAATGTTTACAAACAAGACCACACTAAAGCTACCAGCACAACTATGTTTATTGCAGCATTATTTACCATAGCTAAGTTATGGAACCAACCCAGATGCCCCTCAGTAGATGAATGGATCAAGAAAATGTGGTATATATACACAATGGAATTCTATGCCTCCATCAGAAAGAATGACATTTCCCCATTTGTTAGGAAATTGAAAGGTTTGGAAAAAATTATATTAAGTGAAGTAAGCCAGGCCCAAAGAAGCATAGGTCCCATGGTTTCCCTTATTTGCAATATCTAGTATAGGTATGAGTCAAGCGGAAAAGGTCAGATAATGTGATGTTAGGAAAATGAACCCTTAAATATGTATTTTAATGTTTTCGTTTCTTTCATGCATGTGTTTCTAACGCATTTATAAGATTATTTCTTTGTTGCTTTGTATGTCCCTCCCCCACAGTGTAACCCCCGCTTTCACTATATTTGATGTCAGTATAACATGTGGAGGAGATGGGGACAAACAAGTCGTTTAAGGATTCAGGTGGACCTGTTGCAACAATGAGAAGTACAAAATGTCATGTCAAAACCAGCTTTACAATGTCGGTGTGGGGGGGAGGGGGGTATAATTGGGTGGGGGGAGGGGGGTATAATTGGGTGGGGGGAGGGGGGAGGCGGGGAAGGGAGGTGAAGGGTAAACAAAGGAGGAGGCTGCAATGCTTGGTAAGAAATGTATGCATTATCCTGCCCATGTAATTGTAGCCCCTCTGTACAGTATGTTCTCAAATAAAATAAAATAAAAATAAAAATAAAAAGAGAAGAAACAGGAACTAAGTGACATAGGGTTGACTGTATTGGTTTATAGAATATGCAAAGTGAGAACTTCACATAAACAGAGGAAAGAGTTTCCATCCAGATATATCTTTGTCAGCTGGAGACTTGACAGGTTAAGATAAACTTAACAGATCAATGTCTCTTCATCCTAATTGGAACTGAAAAAAAACCCAGTAATAAATGTTTACCTATCTACCAGGTCAGCACAGGCTACACACAGGAACTCAGAGTCGCCTATATCATAAAACAGTGAAAAAGCTATTTACTACAGTTTGGGGAGGTCCTTTATCAATTTTATGCTATTCTAGTAATGGCTTAATCTTTTAGCTTTGCATAAAAGATTTAAAACTGCCTTTTGAATGACCATCTATTTCACAAAGATTCCAGAGTTTAAACTTTTCACCTCTGGCTGCACAGAATGAATCAGTAGTACCTGAAATTTACTAACCACTTATAAACTAGGTATATGGAATGAAAGGGTACAGAATGTAATGCAACACAGGCAGGTTTCAGCAGCTCAGCGTGACATTTAGCCAGTGATACAAATTAAACAGCTAGGTGACATGGAAAGACCTAAACGAATCTAGCAAGGTGCTTATTCTTAAACCAAACAGAAGGAAGTTTGTCAGGTGAACGAACACAGCAACACTGTTATTTCAGAGGTCAGAAGGCTTGCTGTCCAAGCACCAGCTATGTCTGTACTTTCTAACATGCTTAATGCATGATACACACCACTATGTGCACAAGTACACACACTTACACACACACACATTGAAAAACCAGTTGCTTTCATTCTAGTAATTTTTATCTTTAGATGTTCTCTCACTTATTCAGAGTATTCTGAACTGTAAGAGACTTGAAAGCTACTATATTATCTAACAGAAGAAAGAAGAAAACTAAATTCCCATATCTTGGTTCTTTCACTATATTCTCAGAAGGGGATTTCGATATATATAAACATAAACTGCAGACTGTGAGTGTCCTGTAAATGTACAAGTCATTTTTACTTTCTTTCTTTTTTTTTTGGTCGGTCGTGGGGCTTGAACTCTGGGCCTGGGCATTGTCCCTCAGCTCTTCAGCTCAAGGATAGCACTCTACCACTTGAGCTACAGCACCACTTCCATATATATACATACATATACATATACATGTATACATATACAACATATGCATGTATATACATGTTATATATTATGTATGTATATCTACATATATGTTGCATGTGTTATATACATGTATATATGTTATACATACATGGATATATGTTATATACATATATACATGCATGCATAAACGTGTGTATATGTGCATACATACATAAACATGTGTGTATATACACATATATACATGTATACACACATATATACATATACATATATTCATACATCTATATCTTCTCCTGAAGTTGCTTTTTAATCAAAAAAAATGTTTAGACTTCAATTTTGTTAATTTTTTTGAAGAACCAACTCTTTGTTTTGTTGATTCTTTCTATAGTTTTTTTGGATTCTAATTCATTTAATTCTAATTTAATTTTAATTATTTCTTTCTGTCTACTGGATTGGGGATTATCTTGCTGCTCTTTTTCAAGGAGGTTCAGATGTCTCATTAAATTGTTGGTTTCAGATCTCTCCAATTTGTTGATGTAGGAACTCAGAGCTATAAACTTGCCTCTGAGTACTGCCTTTCCTGTGTCCCAGAAGAGCTGGTAATTTGTGTGCTCATTTTTGTTGAATAGCATTAACCTGTGAATTTCCTTTCTAATCTCTTCCATGACCCACTCATGATTCAGCAGTGTGTTGTTCAACATCCATGTGTTACCGGACTTTCTTTGGTGGCTTTTGGTGTTGAGTTCTAATTTTATTCCCTTGTGGTCTGAGAGAATGCAAGGAATAACTTCAATGTTTCTGAATTTAGACAAGTTTGCTTTGTAGCCTAAAATGTGGTCTATTTTAGAAAACGTTCCATGTGCTGCTGAGAAAAACGTGTATTCTGATGCGGTTGGGTGAAATATTTGTTAGATGTCTGTTAAATCTAGTTGATCTATGCAGTTGTTTAGATCTGTGGTTTCTCTGTTGAGTGTTTGCCAAGTTGATCTATCTAGTGAGGAGAGTGGTGTGTTAAAATCCCCAACAATTAATGTCTTTGGATCTATGTGGGATTTGAGGGAAAGTAGTGTTTCTTGGATAAATTTGGGTGCTCCGTTGTTTGGCATATAGATATTTAAAATTGTAATATCCTCCTGAAGGAGAGATCCCTTAATTAGTATGTGGCAACCTTCTTTATCTCTTCTCACAAATTTTAATTTTAAGTCTATTTTATCTGATATTAGGATTGCAACTCCCGCCTGTTTATGGGGGCCGTTTGCTTGGTAGATTTTTCTCCAGCCTTTAACATTGAAAATGTGTTTGTTTTTATGGGCAAGATGTGACTCCTGAAGGCAGCAGATAGAAGGATCTTGTTTTTTAATCCAACTAGACAGTCTATGTCACTTAATTGGATCGTTAAGTCTGTTAATGTTGATAGATAGGACTGAGAGGTATTTGGGAGTTCCTGCCATGTTATCCACCTTCTTGGGGGCTGCAAAAACTGGGTTCTTCCTATGGTTCTTGGATTCTCAGTTTGGGTGCAGTGTCTTGGCCTTTTTTGTGGTCTTGCTGGTTTTCTCCTCACTCCAGTTAAAATGGCAAAAATCAAGAACTCTAACAACAACAGATGCTAGAGGGGATGTGGACAGAAGCGAACCATACTGCATTGTTGGTGGGAGTGTAAGCTTGTTCAACCACTTTGAAAAGCAGTATGGAGGTTCCTCAAAAGACTTCACATAGAGCTCCCCTATGACCCAGCAATCCCACATTTGGGCATTTACCCAAATGCTCACAAACAAGACCACACTAAAGCTACCAGCACAACTATGTTTATTGCAACATTATTTACCATAGCTAAGATATGGAACCAACCCAGATGCCCCTCAGCAGAGGAATGGATCAAGAAAATGTGGTATATATACACAATGGAATTCTATGCCTCCATCGGAAAGAATGGCATTGCCCCATTTGTTAGGAAATGGAAAGACTTGGAAAAAACTTATATTAAGTGAAGTAAGCCAAGCCCAAAAAAACATAGGTCCCATGGTTTCCCTTATTTGTAATATCTAGTATATGTATGAGTGAAGCAGAAAAGGTCAGATAATATGATGTGAGGAAAATGAACCCTTAGATATGTATTTTAATGTTTTTTTCTTTCATCCATTTGTTTCTAATGCATATATAAGATTATTTCTTTGTTGCTTTGTATGTCCCTCCCCCACAGTATAAACCCTGCTTTCACTGTATTTGATGTCGGTATAGTTTGTGGAGGGGAAGGGGAAAAACAAGTTGTTTAAATAAGGATACAGGTGGACCTGTTGCAACAATGAGAAGTACAAGTCGTCATGTAGAAAACGAACTTTACAACTTGGGGGGGGGAGAATTGGGGGGAGAGAGAGGATGGGTATGGATGGGAAAGGTAAACAAAGGAGGAGGCTACAATGATTGATAAGAAATGTACTCACTATCTTACCCATGTAATTGTAACCCCTCTGTACAGTATTTTCACAATAAAAAAATTAAAAAAAAATTTGGACTTCAAAGATTGCAGAGGCGCACCTAGGAGCTAACTGAGATATCATGAAGAAACCAGTTTTAGTGTTCCAGTGAAAAATCCAAGGCTCAGAGTCACCCAAGTGAGCCATCATAGTACAGAGAGTTTGGCCAGAGAGGAAAATTTCAGGCAGCCTGTTTAAGGAGGCAGATTTGAGCATACACCAGTGACCGAGGTGGCAGTGGCTGTGGCTGCCAACATAACAGTAGACCGAGCCTGAGGAAAAGGTGACAGAAACAGAGTGCAAGCAGCTTCTATTCACTACCAGTCTGAATTTACCAGGAGCAAAAATCTTCATCCTGCTGACCACAGATGGACGCAGATCACAGATAGCCTGAAAAACCAAGGGAAGGTAAGTACCCAAAAAGGCATTCCCATTCCTTCTCACAAAACAGAGTTTGGAAGGTAGCTCTTCCCCTATCATCCCAGAAGAATGTCATCTTTCATATTGGCAAAGACGGAGCCAGGGCAGCCAGTAGATACCTCAGGCCTTAGAATTAGACACTGCTGAGCCATTCAACAGTGCAAAGCAACCCAACCACTGGCACTCAGCTCCATACTGGGGAAAGTTGACCTTTCCAGATGGGGGAAGGACCATCCAAGGCAGGGCAACTTTCTTCACAGAGTAAACAGAGCCAGAGGTGGCCCCACCCTCTGCGGCATGGCAGCAGCAGCTCTCCATGCTGCAGGATGTTAAAAATAAATAAATTCAAAACTGGAGAGTAAGAGAAAAGTCCAGGACTAGATGCATTCACAGCTGAATTCTACAAGGCCTTTGAAGCAGAACTCAATTGATACTACTCCAACTCTTCAATGCAAATGAAAGTTCACTACTAATCTCATTCTAGGAAGCCTGCACAACCCTCATCCTCAAAACAGACAGGGAATCATCAAAGAAACAGAACTCAAGACCCATTTCTCAGATGACCATTAATGCAAAACTACAAAATCCTGGCCAATCAACTTCAACAATTCATCAAAAAAATCATACACTATGATCAAACAGGATTCATTCCATGGATGCAAAGTTGGTTCAATATACACAAAACAATAAATGTAATACATCACATCAACAGGAGCAAGGATAAGAATTACATAGTAATCTCAATAGATGCAGAAAAAAGATTTGACAAGATCCAACACCACTTTATTAAGAAAGCTCTGCAGAAACTAGGAATCCATGGAATGAACATTCCTCAATATAAGAAAAGCTGTGTATGACAAACTTACATTATAACTTATACTATAACTAGTATTATACTTAATGGCAAAAGTAAAGCCATTTCCTCAAATTTCAGGAAGGAGACAGATTGTCCACTCTCTCCATTCCTCTTCAGTATAATATTAGAATACCTAGCTAGAACAATAAAACAAGATGCAAACTTTAAGGGGATCTAAATAGAAAAACTCTTCCTCTTAGTAGATGACATGATCTTGTATTTAAATAATCCCCTAGACTCCACCCTCAAGTTATTCGAGCTGATCTGAAACTTTGGCAAAATGGAAAGGTATATAAATTAACCCTCAAAATTCCGTGGCTTTTCTGTATGCCAACAATGAGAGTAACCCTATATCCTCAAATAGTTATACTTTCTTTCTGTTAAAGCAATCAAACTCCTCTCATTGCTCTTTTGGAAACATGTATATATTTCCGTAGTCAGTCTACCATGAACACTACAAGTTACTTCTACTGAATTATAACTCTCTACATACGGAGCAATATTTTTCCATCTCTCCATTCCCATTCCTAACTTCTATTTCTTATAAAATCACTGTTCTATTCTCAATTTCTGAACATTTAAGTCCTACCACGAGTGAGATTATGCAGCATTTGCTTTTTTGTTCTTGCCTTACCTCACTTAACATGATTTCCAAAGGTCACAGTAATGTCAGCATCAAAGGCCAACACTGTTCCAACCACAATAGAAAACAGTTCTATTCGACGTTCTAAGTAGGTGAGTGACTAGTGTCCCTCCATAGAAAACAGTCACAGCTTCTGGTTCTAAACCTTTGAAAGGCAACTGTAGCCAGAGAATAGGATGAATTAAGCAGTTAATAAAATTTAAAATCCCTACCTAAGTCCTAAGTAACATATTAACCTCAGATTCCTAATTAGAAAATGCATGGCTTGCAATAAAAGCATTTGCTATTAATGAATGTAAATTAATGCAACCAGTTTAATAATGTTTAACTATTGAAACTAATATTGAAACATTTGTTTGCCCTCTTTCTTCACAAGTTAATAAAAAACCAAGTAAATTAGAGCACTGTGACATATCTCAATTGAAGAAAGAAAATCCTTCCTTTTAGAATGACGGATTAATGAAACGAATTAAAATCAACCTCAAAGAAATTATGAGTGAAGGGGCTGGGAAGGTGGCTCAGTGGTAGAGCACTTGCCTTGCATTCATGAGGCCCTGTGTTCGATTCCTCAGCACCACATAAGCAAAAAGAAAAAAGCCGGAAGTGGCACTGTGGCTCAAGTGGTAGAGCAGTAGCCTTGAGCTGAAGAGTTGAGGGACAGCGTCCAGGCCCAGAGTTCAGGTCCCATGACCGGACCCTCTCCTCCCCCCCAAAAGAAATTATGAGTGAAAACTATTGTCTACACTACTCTAGAAGACAAAGCCAATTTCAGTGTAGAACTTTTCTGGCATACAAGAAATTCTTACAGTCTCACTGAATTATTTCACTACTATAATATCCTAGGTGTTACATATAGAAGGCACATAGGATGCGTATACAAATAAGAGATGGTGTTAATAGTCCTGTAGTTAGACTTTTCTTCATGTATCCCATTTCAAACACATCTATCCTCAAAACCTTACCCATGGCTGCACATTGGTGGATATCCATAAAGTAGGCAAATAGCTCTCAAGAAAATTCCACAGCAAGGTCAGACTATGCTCAAGAAAACTCTTAAAACTCATTTTAATAATATTTTGTTTCATTTCTCCTCAGTACTATTTCCAAGTTCCTTCCAAAATTTTCCCTTGTCCTTTGATTGTCACCTAATTAAAACTATTAGTTAATGCACCTAATTCTACGTTTACGAGCCTATAATCATAAATTTAGAAGAGATGTTATAGATGTTCAATACATTTTCCTAAAATTGAACTACACACTATGGAAGCAATAATATCAGGGAAATCTCTAATCTTTTGCCAACCTAATTACTTCCTCAATGTTCTAGTGTCAGACTATTTTGAAAGAGCTATATAATCCATTCCCTGAGAGCTTCTATCTACTGATTGAATCTTGCCATTTGAAGCATATATCGTGTTCTATAACTTTGTTTTCCTAGAGTTTCAGAAAACATAAAATTTTAGCTTCGTTTCCTATAGCACAATAGGAAATTTCTTCCTATCTTGATTTCATTCCTCTGAATATTCTGAGACAACCTTATACTTCTTCACTAAAAGCTATTGTTGGGTTGAACCTGATGCCATCCCTTTCACCTATTAGACTCATTTTTGTAACTTGAGTGCACATTTACTGTATGGGTAAGCCCAGGATATTTTTGATACTTGGTGCTAAGTAAAATTATTCTGCTCCACAGTGAGTGAGATAGTTAACAGTTCTAAATAGAGAATATAACATTTACCTCTACAAAATTTAGTCATTTCATCCTGTTCAAATTTCTTGAAATTCAAATTCCGTAATCCAGCATTAAAAATATAAGTAAGTCACTATTTAAACTTACGGAGTTAGATTTGCATAAATAGGTAAAACATTCGTGTGTGTGTGTGTGTGTGTGTGTGTGTGTGTGTGTGTGTGTTTTAGAAAACATTGGTTTTCTGTGGTTTTTGCCTTTTCTAAAAGTCCATTATATATGTCTAAAAATACTATTTTTAAAAATACAATAATAAGTAGCTTTCAACTGCTATGGATCTTAATATTAAGACTCTATTAGCCTTTGAAATTCTAAATTTAGTCACATATTGTTAATCTAACAAAACTATGTACACCTTCTTTGGAATTAATCTATGAATTAGCAGAGTATGTCAACATATATAGAAATAAAATTAGTTCTATTATTAACTTCATCATGTAAATCATATTAATGATTACAATGTCATGTTCAATTTCAGAAGACACATATGATTTTTGGTAAGATTCTAGAAGTCGTTGATAAATACTCAACAACCAGCATAAAGTCTTCATGCTCTGTGCCAAGCAAGTAAGGTCTAGTTAAAGTGTGATGGGAAGAGTCAGAGTACAATATATCCTAAAGCCATCCACAGCAATTCAGAGCCAGTAAGTCCCCCAAGATTATTCATTTTTTTTGGTGGGGGGAATCCGGTCATGGGGCCTGAACTCTAGGCCTGGGCACGGTCCCTCAGCTCTTCAGCTCAAAGCTAGCACTCTACCACTTGAGCCACAGCGCCACTTCTGTCTTTTTTCTTTTTGCTTATGTAGTGCTGAGGAATCGAACCCAGGGCCTCATGCATGCAAGGCAAGTGCTCTACCACTGAGCCACCTTCCCAGCCCAAGAATATTCATTTTTTATGTCTTAAAAATAACCTGAATTTCAATGGCTTTGCAGTATCCCACTGTATTTGATTTCAACTAGAATTTATGCCTGAAAACTCTTAACTTCTAATGTTAAAACATGTTAGTTTTATGTACCCAAACATTTTCTTAGTGCTCCAAATGAGGAGTTCTGGTCCTCTGACCTACCCCATGAAAAACATTGTGTGGTCAAATAAGCAGAAAATCTATTCCTTTTGGGTATCTATAATCCTCTTTGTCTATAATCCTCATTAGCTTTCTGTTTAAGATGGGTAGAACATTCCTTAACTCACCTAACCATATTAACTTTCCACAGGCTACCCTCAACATTTATTAACATTTCACTGACCTACAGAAACGTGGGGAAATTTTTACTTCTTTTCTTTAGTTATACATTTATCCCAGTAATATTCCATAGAGCTTTGTATTTCGTATTTTAAATTTGTCCAGATTTGTGAAGAAATCCCTCCTATTCCTTTAAGACCCTCTAAAGGTTAGATGCACATACTATTTCTTTTCTAAAAGAAGTTGGCAATATAGGTGGGAAAAAGAAAGTTTAGTGATAATCCTTATCATCTGAGACACTGAAGATCTTTAATTACTTGGATCTTTCTAACATATTCAGAGAGACTCAGAAAAGACATCAAAACGAAGAGGAGTCACCAATACTTTCTGGAAGTCCCTTAAAAGCACTAAAACCCTCATTTCTGTTTGGCTAAGAAAAATTCCCTTTCTCATTACCTAAAATGCTTGACCAACCTTACCTCTCTGAAATGAGGTTCCCCCCCCCCTTTTATTAAAAAAAAAACAGTCTGTTACAGATTATTTTGTTTTATTATTTGTAGTTTTTTCCTAGCTGTTCTGAAAGAAAAGGAATTTCTAAAACCATAGAGAGCTAATGCTATTTTTTCAGAAGTACACAGCAAAGAAAAATGAGTTTATAAATAAAAAAAATGTTTTGACAGGACATGTAACTTCAAATTCCAGACTTGTTTAGAGCTTGTACAAAGTTTTTGATAGACTGATAGAATCAAAAGATGGTAAAATTCTTTAAATGACTCTATGTGTGAAAGGATCCATTTGAGAAAATAATCATAGGTTAGCTGAAGAGGGGGGGAAGGAACAAATATCGAGAGTTCTTTTGGACTTTACCCTGAAGCAAGCCAAGTAAAACGAAATGTTTAATGAAATCTGTCTAAATCCAACCAACACATGCAGAAAAATGCCAAGAGGTCACTCACCCGGAGATACTACTAATGGTGGGACAAGTAAAGCAAAGGATGGACTTAATTCTGGGGTGATTTGAATCATAGCCACAATTAAAGCTTCAGTACCATGTCAAATACATTTCAACACTTTAAAATCCTTTGCTTGCATAAAGGTTTTCAAGTCAACTAATGACTAATGACTACGTGGAACAAAAGCAATGTATGAGAATTGCAATTATCACCACAACAAAGGAAAGAAAGCATAGGTGATATTAATGACCCACTGTACAGAACTCACATTAATTTATCTCCATGAGTAAATGAAATAACTCCTTAAATGTGACTCCCTGCCAACATTCAAGCTCAATGCAATCGATCTTTCACACTGTAACCAGGGGAACCTTACAAACCTCATCATGGTTATTTCCCTACCTAAATAATGTCACTAGCATCCTGCTTCTCCAGAACTAAACTACAAATCACTGGTTTAACCTGAAAATCCTTCCCAGTTTCCCTTTGTCCCACCCTCTTCAGCTACATCATTTGCCCTAACTTCTCCATCCTCACCCCATTTCCACAATTTATCCAGAGCTCCACACATAATACACTTCTTAAATTTTTCATACCTGAACCATTTCATCAGCTTTCTCTCTTCTTGGATTGCCTTCCCTTCATTGCATCCCTTAGGAAATGATCTGTTGATCAAATTTATGTTCAAAGATCATTATCTCTTTAGAGGTCTTCTTTGCTCCCCTAGGTCAAATTAATGTTGATCTTCTTGTACCCACAGGAACCCCTTACAATAGATAATAAATTCTAACACATTAACATTATTAAGAAATGATTTTCTAGACATAGTTTTACTCAATTAAATCCTAACAATAACCTCATGAGGCTGGTACTATGATTATTATAATCAATTTTCAAATAAGACAGTCTGAGATATACAGACACTGAGTGTTCTAGATGAGGTCATTCAAGCATTCGCTGACAAACACAAATTTGGATACAGTTGGTCTGTCCCATTTAAAGATTATCCCACAGTTCCATCGCTTGAGGTTCTCCTGGGATCAAGCTAAAAAGAGAATCCAGGGCTTTGTTTGACTAGAGGTTCCATGAGGCAGGAGTCAACTTCCATAGGAAGCCTCAAAATCAGGGGGAAAAAGCAGATCCATGTTCTAAAATGGGCGATTAAGTCAAGCAAACCAAAGAGATAAGATTTCACAAGCCCTCAAATAAAGAGCAAATACAAATGTCAGAAACTGGGCTCTGAAATAAATAAAAAGTGAGAATAAGTCTGGTTCCATAAGCAGGGTAATTTCTAACTCCTTATGTCCTGAAAAATGAGTTAGGAGAAGTTCTCCCTTAGAGGAAGTAGAAATAAATCTATCCATGTGCTTCAAAGTGTCAGGAAACTATAAACTCCCCCTTCAAAGCTTCTTCACTTCCCTGTTCAGGATAGAGGAGGTCAAATTTTGAACAGCTCCTCACTGGCCTGGGCAAGGTTCTCTCCCATCTGAACAGCACATTCCCCATACAGCAAAACAAGAACCACAGTCATTTATTTATAAATCATAGACTACTCAATTTTAAGATTTCTGTGCATGATGCTGGAATTAACTTCTTGTAATTGCTAAACAAGCACTCAATACTGAGCCAAGTCCCTAGCCCTCATTTATAACTTTTATCAGCTTGCTATTTGTCTTAATTGGCACTGCATTTCAGGTCAAATTTCACCAAATTTCTTCAGCAATATCCTTGTTCCCTCTGGCACCCTATTCTGCAAATTGCATTTTTCTTCACAGATTTAGTGGAAAAGGAACACATTTTTTAGGACCCTACTCAAATGCATTTTTCTTCATGAATTGTTACTTTTTCAACTTTACTGAAAGTAAGCTGATTCTCTCAAATTCCTATACACATTCTTTGTACCAATTAAAGGTATTCTCTGTATTTTTCATGTCAATAGCCATGATTGATGATTCTATTCCCAGTGCAACTACCACTAATACTAGAATCTATCTCTTTTTTTCCTGTGCTAGAACTGAGTTTCAACTCATGGCTTGGAATTCTCAAGTTCTCAGTTGACCATACCTTCACTTCCAACATTTTTCTGATTAGTTGAAGGTAAGAATCTCACTGATTTTCCTACTCCAAACCCCTCTTGAGCAGCTAAGCTTATACATGTGAGCCCCCAGAGCCTGGGTTCACTTCTTAAGAATATGCTATGGGGGCTGGGACGGTGGCTCAGTGGTAGAGCGCTTGCCTTCCATGCATGAGGCGCTGGATTCGACTCCTAAGCACCACATAAGCAAAAAGAAAAAAGCTGGAAGTGGTGCTGTGGCTCAAATGGTAGAGCACTAGCCTTGAGCTGAAGAGCTGAGGGACAGCAATCCAGGCCCCAAGTTCAGGCCCCACAATCAGAACACCCCCCATCCCCCCAAAAAAAGAATGTGCTATGTGCCTTTACATATAGTCACTTATTCAGCAACCTGAAATGCAGTTGTTGTTTCATGTCAGTAAATAAGAATAACTTTGAAAAACTATGAAATAATCTTTTGCTGAAAAGACATATTCTTTTTTTTTGGGGGGGGGGTCCGGTCATGGGCCTGAACTCTGGGCCTGGACGCTGTCCCTTAGCTCTTCAGGTCAAGGCTAGCGCTCTACCACTTGAGCCACAGCTCCACTTCAAGCCTTTTTCTTTTTGCTTATGTGGTGCTGAGGAATTGAGCCCAAGGCCTCAAGCATGCAAGGCAAGCGCTCTACCACTGAGCCACCTTCCCAGGCCTGAAAAGTCATATTCTTATCCTTATTTTATAAACAAGAAAACTAAGATACTAAATTATTGACAATCTTGTCAAGTTGACACAGCAGTTAGCCGTAGAGATGTGAAGTGACTCCAGGCCTGATTTCTACATACAGTTATACTTACTGTGTGCTGACTCACTTTTCTTGTCTCCATGTAATAAGGCTAATATCATGTGAACATGGACTGAAAGCAGAACAAATTATAATCAGTAGAAAATGAGTCTCTCTTCTAAGCTGAGGCATTTTAGAGTACAACCCTGGAAACCACAAAAGAAAGAGCCTGGATCTAAAAAACACATTACACAATGCAGATGTGTTTTACATCAGACCTTCAGAAAGCAAAAGACAAACCAGCGATGATCCCTTAGTTCTCTAATTTGTTTTTCTTGTTGTCAATGCTGCTATAATAGAGACTCTCAAACCTAGTTTCTCAACTCTAACTCTACTCCAACTTCTCATTCAACATTTCAGAGTATTTTTCAGCTAACACAGGCAGAAGAAAGAAGAGAAGGAAATGAATACAGTAAAGGCTACTAGCTTCTTCACATGGAAATAAAACAACAGTGAAGCAATCAGATAGAATATGTGAGGAACTCATGGAGAACCTCACAAATCCTATAGTACCTCAAGTGTAATCTCAGATTCCACAAGATCATCTCAGAGTAAGAGAAGAGGACTGAATGCAAACAAGTTATGCAGTTGTCTTACTCCAACAAAAATCTTTTCTAGTCTTTCTACCTATACTACATTTACATATTAGTTTCATTTCCTGTGTATCAGGAAATCTTGTCTAACATTGGAATACAGAGACTAACATTGGAATACAGACTCTAACATTGGAATACAGGAGTCAGAATAGCTTTTAGAAACAGCACAAATTCATTCATGGACTTCTTTATTTCAGTTTCTATAATAGTAGGCATTATCCTCTCTACTGCCTTTCCTATGCATTGGTCATAATAGATACACTCTTTCCAATACTATTAAATTTAGAAATATTAAATGTGTTTTCCTCCCTCCAAGCAAATTCACCATAGCAATTTACACTACTCACAAAAACCCAAATATATACACATTAGTTAATGGCAGTATTTCTCACAATGGTGAAAAACTAGAAACCTCAGTGTTCCACACTAGTTATATTATTGTATTTTCTATAAAAGATTATTTCATAGTGTTTTTAAAGTGATTCTTCTTTACAGACATGAGACAACCACATTTCAGGCTTGTGAGTAAAATTGTAAATTACAAACATCTGTATTTTGATTCTATTTATGTGTGTGTTTGTATATATGTCTGAGGACTATTTTGTGTATGGAAATAAAGAAGGCATAAAAATCTACTTCAGAATTTTAACAGTTCTTTATTATTGATAGGTTTTGAGATGCACTTCACTTCTATACACTTCTGTGTTGCTTCTGTTTTAAATGTTCATATATCTTTGTGTATATATATATATATATATATATAAAGGATTATATATATATATATATATATATATATATATATATATATATATATATATATATATAGGATTAGAGATATAGCTTAATGACAGTGCTTATCTACCATGCTTAAGATACCAGGTTCAATATCCACTAGCACAAAAATCACAAATGTAATACAGATTCATATTGGGAAAATGTTTAAGCTGTATCTTAACTGCCACTTTCCAGCACACCAAAATTTCATTCAATGGATACACTAAGTGAAATAAACTAAGGTTAGCAATTTAGTTTACAGAGATCATTTCTACCTAGTTTCTATAATCAGAATGTTGCCTGTTATTACTCAATCTATGATGAAAATAATGAGGTTTCAAAAGTACATTCAGAGTTAATTCTTTCACTTCAGATTTCAACATTAAACCATCAAGGTAGATTCTACATATAGACCATAATTCCAATGAAATCTTGGGTAAAAATCTTGTTGCAGAATGAGTTCCTAAGTGATAATGGTTTTCTCTTTCTGACCACATTTCCAATTTATGAAGTCATAAATGTAACAGTACCAGAAATCTTACTGGCTGTCAAATAAAGAAAAAATAAGAGAGGCTCTAAACTATATTTGTTAACACACCAAGCAGTATATCAGACAAGATATTGTAAAATAAGATCTATACTTTAAGCCTCTTTTACCAGTTAAAGGATTTTTTTCAAATAAGAAAGTAATAGACAAAATACACCATCAAGTTTTCTATTTTAAAATCTAACCACCAGAATTTACCAACTAAGATTGAAAAATAGGAGAATAAACAGGAAAAGGTTCTAAAATCCTATTGGAACAATAACCTGTGATATCACGGGTTATTCCACCAGAGTATGAATGAAGTTTGATTTTAGGGCTAGCCCATCCATTAAACAGATGCTACATTAAACTTAAAGTTGCTTAATAACAAAGTATTTGTGTCATTGGCTATTCTGGTTAAATACACACTATGTTCATTATGGTTAAAACAATAAATATTAATTTGTACTTTAAGTCATAGTTCAGTTGGTTGCATAGCTATTCAGGAAAGCTCTCATTCATCTAAATGGTGACTTACAGAGACAGGATTCTTCCATATTGCAGTTTAACATTTGGAATATGTAGTTTCCAAGGTTGCCACAGAACAGATGCTGGGGAATAAAATACAGGATTTTATGGATTGAGCTGGAAATTGCATATACCATTTACAACTATGTGCTGTTGTCTAGAATTTAACCATATTATTTTACCTTGCTCCAAGAAAGGATTGAAAATATAGTTTATGTACCTAGGAAGACAAAATGGATTTGTGAACATGAGGAATGCTGCTGTAGTTTGATGTTAACTGTTCTTTTTATCTTTGTAGAACATATTAGATACTATGGTAATTTCTTTCCTTTTCTGTATGCCTCAAACTCATGTGGCAAAGGAACACTCACTGCTCTAAAGTATAGACCTAAAAGTTATCTCCAGCTTCTCCCTTTCCTCAGTGCTCCCACAGTCATCAACATTCCCGTGGCTCATTTTTTTCAGCCTATTCCTTTATCACCAGCACCACCAGCTCACGTGTTCAACTAGCCTCTCCTGGAAAGAAATCTCTGCCTCCACTCTGACCTCAACCACAATTTTCCCACCCCATCCATTGTCACTTCCACCAATGCAGAAACAATAACAAATCTTTCTTATCCTAAGACATATTACCACTCTCCTTACCTTTACACTTCAGTAGGTTTACTTCAGGCTCTATAAACTGAGACAACTAACTTTTTGATCCTTTTGCTCAATATTATAGTTTAACCAGTTGTATTATATTCTGACTCCAGGACGTCTTTACTGTCTATATTTTGCTGCACCCTACTTTCCAGACTCTTGTTCTCTATTACTTAAACATATGCTTCTGTGGCAGAAAAACAAACATTTTATTCTGCTGAAAATTTTCAGACTATTTTCTTCTAGTTTCAGGGAATAACCAATAAATTCTCATCATCTAAATCACCTATCTCCATAATGGCACATCAGAATTTCTTGATCCTAACTGTAAGTTGGTACTTACTGTTGAGCCTTCCTCTATGGTCACATTCTCCTTATTCTCCCCAACTTCTAGTAACTACAATTCTATTCTCAACTATGACATCAGCTTGGATAAGGTGGGGAAGTGAGGGTGGGGACGTTTTTTCTTTTCATCTTCTCATGACAGTTAACATGATATACTGAGTTTTATTTTAGAAAGGTATATTGTTTTGACTAATAAACCAAAATTAATAAAAAGATAATAATGATAATAACAGTGATTTGAAGAACAAAACTAAAAAATCAGTGGCTTGACAAAAGTTTGTTTCTTCTCTCCTAAAGTCCAAATTAGGTATTCATGATAGTCAAGCAGCTCTTCTCTTGATGTAGGAATACAGATTCTGCCACGGATTCTGCTTAACTTTGATATTTGGCTTCCAGTGTCACTAGTGCAAGAAGAGAAAGGATAATGATTAGGAGAGTTTTGTAGATGAGGCCTGAAAATAGCACATATCATGGGACTGACAATATTACATGGCTAGAACTCTTTTACATGGCTACACATAAAAATCAAAGTAAGGTGTGAACTCAAAGGATACTGGATCTGAAAAATAGCTTTCCTTTAACTATTTTCCTATCACTCCAGCTCCTTCCTCCTCTGCATATTTCTAGTATTTTCTAGAACCTTCCTGATATGCTGCATCAAACTCTGAACTGGACTCTGTTAAATATCTCACAATATCTCCTACAACTACAAAACTGCTCTGCACACTAAATGAGTTCCTTACATATGGACTAAGGAGACAAACAATAATCTCTTAGGAGCTATTAAAGTATATATAGGCATTTCTTCATATTCTAAGTGGTCCCAGACTTCTAGAAATAGAGAGTTTGGCTCTACACATTTTATTATTCCTTTCCTTGCCATATAGATATACACTTGCAATATTTTAAAATATGAAATGCTTTAGCAATTTGTTTGTCATCCTTATACAGGAGACATGCTAATCTCTGCATCATTTTGATCTTAGTATACAGTATATGTTGCTGTAGCAAGTAGTTGATATTGCTTTCTATTGCCTTCAGCATGTTGATGCTCTAGTCAGCCCTTCTTTACTGTTTCTACAATATGCAGCAATGGATTCTACAACATATACAATCAAATAAATACAATCTCTAACAAATGTAATTATTCCATATTATATATTACATTGTTATATATTAATGTAATTACTAACATATATTTGATTATAGTTTACAAGAGAATAAATAAATGCGAAATTGTTCATGCTGTGGCCCCTGGGAGCACTTGTTCACTTTGCTGATGCCCATCCCTAAAATAATATAAACTTGTCTTCTTTCCTCTCTTCCTACCATTACCATGTGTTCATTGAAGAGTATTTAATAAATGAAGTCATCTAAGAATTCTAACCAAATCTACAATTTTATCAGCAATTCACCTTTATATTATCCCAATAAATCAAGACAGAAAGAGATGAAGAAGAAGAAATTAGAGAGCTAAAGAAGTCTTAAAAGTGTGGTGGATATTAAAGCAGATAGTTGTGACAGAGCTATGATAGACTTTTCAATAGCATCCTAGTTAAACCATGACAAGTCTATACATCCCAAGAATTTCATAATGCCTCTTCTTTAAACACAACATAAATATGGAAACATACATATAATTGCATCAAATCAACTTCATGAAGAAATAATATGGCTTGTCAGAGGTGTCTATCTGAATAGCATTGAATAGAGGCACAAATCTATTTCTAAAAGGAAACTAGAAGAATAATTCATGTATTTTTTAAACAAAAGTGGTAACAATTTCCATGATAAAGGGAAAAATACTTCAAATATTTCCAAGAATATTAAAGTCCATGGGCTCAGTCAAAATTTCTATGTACCAAAATCAATATCATTGTATAAGATAATGTTTGTAGAAGTTGTCATTTTAATTGACTTCTGTTCCCTTGGCCATTATTTTTATCATCACAGTGATTAAGGTGCTTTGAACTAAATGTTAATTCAATGTAGTCTGAAATGAAGCAGAACAAAATTTCTTTAAGCCACACTGACCGCTAGAGACACAAGATTATAAATATGCTGGAGTAAAATAAAAATGCATCTCAACAACATCAACATGAGTAAAATGGGTTTATATTTTGTCACAAGTAAGCACAATAAACTGAACTGTATGTAATACTCCACTAAATATACAGCATTGCAAGTTATTAAAATTTCACTGCAAAGACAAAAAGACAGAGGCAAAGAGAAATAATCTAGACCAAAAAAGACTTTGCAACAACTGAAAATGCCCAACTTTGCAAACAATTGAAATGTATGTACCGATTCAAGCCAGCCCAGGCAGGAAAGACCGTGAGACTCCTATCTCCAATAACCACCAGAAAACTGGAAAAGGTGCTGTAGCTCAAGTGGTAGAGCGCTCACCTTGAGCTGAAGAGCTGAGGGACAGCACCCAGGCCCAGATTTTAAGCCCCACGACTGACCAAAAAAAACAAAAACAAAAAACTATTTTCCAATTTGAAAAGCAACAACAAAATCAAAAAGAAATCTACATTAAATTTACCTTTTAAAAATCCTCTATTAGCCAGGTGCTGGTGGCTCTTGTCTGTAATCCTAGCTACGTCTGTAATCCTAGCTACTCAGGAGGCTGAGATCTGAGATTCATGGTTCAAAACCAGTCCAGACAGGAAAGTCTGTGATACTCTTATCTCCAATTAACCACCAGAGAACCAAAGTGGTGCTGTGGTTCAACTGATAGAGCACTAGCCTTGAGCTGAAAAGCTCAAGGACAGCATCCAAGCCCAGAGTTCAAGACTCATGACCAAAAAAAAATCCTCTATTATTATATAATTAAACTGGTTCATAGAGTACATCACTGGTAAAGATGGTTATATTTGGTGTTGAATGTCACTGTAACAAAGGATAACAAAGTGAGCAGCTTGCAGCACACACACAGAAAAATGAACACTCTCACAGTTTTGGAGATTAGAAGGCTGAAGTCAAAGGTGTCAGCAGAACTTTGCTCCTCCTGCTTATTTCTAGCTTTTGTGGTGGCCATGAACTTTTCACATTCCTTGTCTTGCACTTTACCACTCTGATATCTTCTTCTAGTATCTTCTCTCTGCATGTATCACTTTATTTGTCTCTTTCCTTTTAAGGATGCTGATCATTTCTGATAAATGTACCACTCTACTCTCATGTTAATTTTAAGTAATACTACTTCCAAAGAAGGACATAGTCTGAGATACTAGGTTAGCACTTTATCATACTTTTGAGAAGCATACATTTAAAAATGATGATATCAGGCAGGCACTGGTGGCTCACACCTGTAATCCTGGCTACTCAAGGGGCTGATATCTGAGGATCATGGTTCAAAGCCAGCATGAGCAGGAAAGCCTGTGAGATTTTAATTTCCAATTAACTACCGGAATTGGTGCTATGTGCCGGAACTAGCCGGCAACGAAAGGAACTCCTGATTTAGGGGGCGAGGACGGAAAAATAAAGACATAAGACAAAGGATGGGGTTGGGAGGTCTGCAGCTCAAGACTGCAGCCCCGTTTATTTTTAACTCTCCTTATTTATACTATTAGAAGTCAAGAGGTAACCTAAGGTCACCATAGTGCAGAAAAGCAAGAAAAGTCTTTAATAAAAACAAGGGTGCAGAAAGAAACAAGACAAGGTCAACTGATAGAAAGTAAAGAAAATTCTACAGACATAGCAAGGCAAACCCGGACACCTGGTGTTATTCATGAAAGCCAGGTCCTTGTATGTGCCTTCAAGTGAGCACAAGGGTCAAGATGACCTTGGAGTTTTACTGTCGGCTCCCAACAGCTATGGGTCCAAATGATGTAGTGCTAGCCTCAAGTAAAATAATCTCAGGGAAAGCACCCAGGTCCTACGTTAAAGCCCAAGACCAGCAAAACTAATGATGATACCTATCACTGATTATGGGAAAATACATGTGCAGAGAAACCTGACAGATCTACTCTAATAACAACAGAGGCTGGAGGGGATGTGGACAGAAGGGAACCTTACTACATTTTTGGTGGGGGTGTAAACTTGTTCAACCACTTTGGAAAGCAGTATGGAGGTTCCTCAAAAGACTCCACATAGAGCTCCCCTATGACCCAGCAATCCCACTTTTGGGCATTTACCCAAATATTTACAAACAAGACCACACTAAAGCTACCAGCACGACTATGTTTATTGCAGCATTATTTACCATAGCTGACATATGGAACAAACCCAGATGCCTCTCAGTAGATGAATAGATCAAGAAAATGCGGTGTATATATACACAATGGAATTCTATGCCTCCATCAGAAAGAATGACATTGCCCAATTTGTTAGGAAATGGAAAGACTTGGAAAAAATTATATTAAGTGAAGTAAGCCAAGCCCAAAGAAACATAGGTTCCATGGTTTACCTTATTTCCAATATCTAGTATATGTATGAGTCAAGCAGAAAAGGTCAGATAAGGTGATGTTAGGAAAATGAACCCTAAGATATGTATTCAAATTTTTTTCTTTCATGTGATTGTTACTAACACATTCATAAGATTATTTCTTTGTTGCTTTGTATGTCCGTCCCCCACAGTATAATCCCTGCTTTCACTGTATTTGCTGTTGGTATAATTAGTGGAGGGGAAGGGGAAAAACAAATCATTTAAATAGGGATACAGGTGGACCCATTGCAACAATGAGATGTACAAGTCGTTATGTCGAAAACGAACTTTACAACTTTGGTGGGGGGGCAGCGTGGGGAGGATTGCGGGGGCGGGAGGAGGATGGGAAGGGCTGGGAAGGGGAAACAAAGGAGGAGGCTACAATGCTTGATAAGAAATGTACTCATTAATTGTAACCCTTCTGTACAATATTTTCACAATAAAAAAAAGAAGAAAAAAGAAACCTGACAGTTCTAAAATAGGAAACAATTTGGGCATGATGGCACTCACCTGAAATCCCAACTCTGGAGGTAGAGGCAGGAAGATGAAGACCCATAGACCAGCCTGTTATTAGTAGTTGGACATCATCAATAATACAGATAATAACAGATTCTAGTATGGATGTGAGTGAATAGTAACTCTAGTACAATGTTAGTAAGAGTGTAAACTTTTTCAACTACACTGGAAAACAATATGGAAGATCCTCAAAGAACTACAGTAAAATCCAGCAATTCTATTCTTAAAGATTACAAACTAGGATACAGTAAAGTCACTTGCACAACCATGTTTATTGCAGCACTGTTCACCACAGCCAAGGTATGGAATCAGCCCAGGTGGCCCTCAATAGATGAATGGGTAAAGAAATTTATATAACTAAATTTTACTTATCCTTTAGAAAGAATAATATTGTATCATTTGCAAAAAAATGGAAAGACCTAGAAAATATCATACTAAAAGAAATCAGGCTCAGGGAGTCAAAGATGTATGTTTTCTCTCATATATGAAAGCTAGAATTCATTTATAAATATAAGTAAACATCTTCAATGTTATGCAAATATACACAAATGTATCAGCCAAAATCTGGTAGAATCAGGAATGAACTCAGAGTGTAATTGCTAAGAAAGGCTGACTCACAGTCCAACAAAATAAACAACAGGAAACGAGTATTCAAAAGTGAAAAGGATCAAAGAAAGGGAGCTAGACAAATGAAGAACAGGGAAGAATGCAGTCATAAAATTCAATGTTTATCTTACAAAACTGAGAAAGGGGTGAAATTGGGAGGGATGGGGGAAATGATGAAATGGATAATATTAATCAAGATGCATTGTACTCATATATTGCTTTGTTGAACGGCAATTCCTTAACACAACTACTTTAACATACTAAAAATACACTAAAAATAAAATATAAAATAAACATAAACATAAAAAGAAAAGTAATGTCATTTGTCAAAGTGGCATTTATAGGACAGAATCTATGTACTGAGTTTATCTCTTGCAGAGAGTAGAGTTGCACTACAATGTATTACAATAAAAATTATAACACTTAAGGTTGGTCAAGTGGCTTAAACCAGCTCCTTAAATATTGCTAGTGAAGGTGGATATGGCCCAAGGTAGATATGTTCCTGTGTAGTACAGACTGGGATCCAGAACCAGTGCTTTTTGAAGTCCTGTAGTTAATAATAATGAAGAAACTCAAGTTCACATTCTAACCTAAAAAAAAAATCAGTATTTTTATTTTCCCCTTAAGTCTGGTGACGAGAAGGAAACATAAAAACTAAACCTGGAAGATATTTTCTTGCCAAATAGCAAAGAAGTTATCAAAGATTACTGACATCAAACCTGACTGAAGTAGCTCATGTCTGTAACCCTTACTACTCATCAAGTTGAGATCCAAGGATCATGGTTATAAGCTAGCCCACCCAGACAGAAAATATCCATTACATACACACACACACACACACACACACACACACACACACACACACACACACACACACACACACACACACACACACACACACACTCACACACACACACACCAGAAAAATCCATGTCACATTTACCTCCAATTAACATCACCAAAAAACAAGAAATGGTGCTGTGGCTCAAGTGGTAGAGTGCTAGCCTTGAGCAAAAATGCTCAAGGACAATGCTCAGGCCCTGAGTTCACGCCCTCGGACCAGCTCAAGAAGTAAAAAAGTACTAACATTGTGTCATGGGGATTCAGGAGCAAGTAAAGGACGTGAAGTGTGCAAAGACTACAAAATAAGCACATCAATAAATATAAATGGATTAAGATACATCAAATTCATTTAAATCTCAAGAGATCCTGTGATATTCAAAGTTATTATAGCTAAGGGTCTCTGCAGAAACAAGTGATAGATGATACATAGATAGCTAGATAATTAGATAGACAGACAGACAGACAGACAGATAGATAGATAGATACATAGATAGAATTTAAAAATTACTATAAAAGTTCAGATAATCATGGAATCTTAGGAAAATGAAACCTAAGATATGTATTTAAAT